>NC_134104.1:143923106-144226136 GCF_040939455.1 Microcebus murinus
TTTTCTTCCAGGAGTTTTATAGTTTTAGCCCTTAACATTTAATCTTCAATTCGCTGTGAGTTAATTTTTGTGTATCATGTTATGTCAGGGTCCAACTTCATCCTCTTGCATGTGAATGCCCAGTTGTCCCAGCACCATTTGCTGAAGAAACTGTCCTTTCCCCATTGGACAGTCTTGGCACTCTTGTCAAAAAGCAGTTAACCATGCATGGCAGGATTATTTCTGGGCTCAGTATTCTATTCCATCACTCTGTCTGTCCATGCCTGTTTTGATGACAGGAGCTTGTAATGAGCTTTGAAAACAGGAAGTGTAAGACCTCCAGGTTTGTTCTTTTTCAAGATTTTTTTGTTTATTTGGGTTTCCTTGAGAGTCCATATGCCTGATACTTTGCTAAATTTGCTTTAGTTGTTACAATTCTTGTGTGGAATCTTAAGTGTTTTCTACATATGAGATCATGCCATTTCAAACAGGTAACTTTACGTCTCCCTTTTCAATTTCAGTACCTTTTGTTTCTTTATTATATTTTATTTATTTTATTATTCCTTTTATTTCTTTCTCTTGCCTAATTGCTCTTTCATTTATTGGTGTCACCAGATTACATGTGTATGCACTATGTGTCCAAAAACATCAAATAATAATCAGATTTTTTGATACATTAGTCTCTTAAATCATGGACAAAACAAAAGTAGTACTAGCTTTTATAACTGTCTATGTATTTACCTTTACCAGAGGTCTTTATTTCTTCATAAAGATTTGAGTTCCTGTCTAGTGTCCTTTCTTTTCAAATGGAAGGACTCCCTTCATTCAGAGAAGGTCTGGTGGTACTTAGCTTTTGGTTATCTGGCAATGTCTTAATTTCTCCCTCATTTGTGAAGCACAGTTTGTGGATATAGCTTTCTTGGTTGACAGACTTTTTTTTTCTCCCTTCCATGACTTTGAATATTTCAACCCACTGACTTCTGGCCTTCATGTTTTTTTGATGACAAGTCTGATGATGATCATGTGGGGAAATTATGATGAGAATTATCTTCCTAGCAGATGTTAATAATGGACCTTATTTTGCATCACACACCACAGAACACATTTTGATAGTATCATGATGTCAGCTATGTTGTAGCATCATTTTGACGCCAATCAGAATTTAAAGAAAAAGAAATTGGATATTTCAAGTATAGCCACGATGAGGCTTTTAAAAGGCTAAAGTTACAACAGATTTTCAAAGTATAAATACAAAGGGCCCTGAAGCATTGTACAGGTTTAAATTTCTAATAAATTAAATATTAATCTGTATAACCATGTAAATAAAAAACACTTGCTTTCTTTAGAGAGGAAAATGTTCTTACAACCAAAAAGGGAAAAAGCCACTGTGGGTTATCCCCAGCCCTGATTGTCCCATTTCTTGCTTTCACCTCATAAAGAGCCACTGTTATCGAATTGGTAAAACCTATATAAGCTCCTGGCTAGTCCTAGGTCTTCGGTCCTTATAGTCCAGAAAGCTGCTCTCTGGTGACCTGTAGAGTTTGACTCTAGTGAGAGTGAGACTGTTTTTTCCTTGTTAGTTAGCATTGTTAGTATAGTTAATGTAGTTTGTTGGTAGTGTTAGCATAGTATAGTTAGTATTGTTTATTAGTAGTGTTAGCACACCTAGTATTATTAGTATTGTTAGCCTAGTTCATAGAGTCAGTATTGTTAGTGTTATCAGAATACTTAGTATTATTAGTATTCTTAGCCTAGTTAGTATAGTTAGTATTGTTCAGTAGTTACTTAGCATAGTTTGTGTAGGTAGGTACTGTAGAGTTAGCATAGAGGTGACCATGCAGCAGGGCTTGGCTTCCAGGTCCTCCCTTGAGAAGCTTAACAACTTTAAGGTCCTCCAGACCCTTAGCTGGGGCAGCTTCACCAAATTAGCTGGGGCAGCTTCACCAAATGATGCTGGCCCAGCACCTTCCTGCTGGGACCCAGGTGGCCATCAAAATTGTCTCAAAGCAGAGACTTTCCAGCCTTGAAAGTGTCTATAAGGAGGTTGAAGCAATGAAGACCCTGAATCATCCAAACATCCTAAAGCTGTTGGATGCCATAGACAGTAAAGACACCATTTACTTAGTAACAGAATACATGAGTGGCAGAAACCTTTTTGAGTATATACTCTGACATGGCTACCTGGAGAAGGAGGCAGCCCAGGCCAAATTCCAACAGATCCTTTCTGCCATGTAGTACTGCCAACATAAGATCATCCACTGGGACCTGAAGCCCCACAACATTCTACTCTATGCCGATAATAATGTGAAACAGCTAACTTTGGCTTGATCGTGACATTTGGTGAAGGGAAGAAGCGGGATACCTTTTGTGGGACTCTCTTGTATGCTGCCCCAGAAATGTTTCTGCACCAGGAGTATAATGGGCTGGAGGTGGATGTGTGGAGCCTCAGTGTTGTCCTCTACATCTTGACAGCCGGGACTCTTCCATTTGATGAATAGGGTTTCAGGGACCTTGGAAGTCAGGTTGTATACAATACCTCTTTTCTTTTCAGATGAACTCAAACTTTTTCTCAAAAGTTCCTGACCCTTGACCCCAGGTAGAGGCCCACCCTCTTCCAGATTATGAGTGACAACTGGATAAATTCTGGGCAGGAGACACTGAGGCCATACACAGAGCTGTCTGCAGATGAGGCCATAGGGAACAGGACATGAGAGGAGACCGGGAAAATCCTCCAGGCTGCGCAGCCAGACGGGAGGACCTCAACCTCTCCCTCTGAAGACGGCCAGGGCTGGCAGGGGCTCACAGGAGATTTGTCAACTTCATGCTGAGACTGTGCTGATTCCTGCTGGCCCAAGAGAGCCTCTGCAAAACAAACAAGGTAGTGCCCATGAATGCAGAGGACAGCTGACGCAGAGACAAAAAGCAACTATTGGGGCAGTCAAGCCATGCTTTCCATTCTATTTTATTAATTATGGTTTTATTCATATGATTTTTAATTGACAAGTCATAGCTGTATACATGTATGGGGTACAATATGAAGTTTAGGTACATGTACACTATATGGAATGTGACTTAAAGCTAATTAACATATCAGTCTTAGTAGGATGTATATTTTTAGGAATTTACTCATTTCTTCTATGTTATCCAGCTTGTTGGCATAAAATTGTTCTTAGTCTCTTATGATCGATTGCATTTCTGTGGCATCAGTTGTAATGTCTCCTCTTTCATTTCAGATTTATTTGAGTTGTCTTTTTTTTTCTACTTATGGTTTATTGTGTTTATCTTTAAAAAACACAGCTCTTCATTTTTTTTTGTTGTCTTTCTTGTCTCTATTTATTTGTTCTGATTTTGTTATTCTATTAACATTGGGCTTTATTCTTCTTTTTCTACTTCCTTGAGGTGTAACATTTGGTAATTGACTTAAAATTTTGTTTCTTTTTTAATGTTGGTGTTTATTGTTATAAACTTTCCTCTCAGGACTGCTTTTGCTATATCCCATAAGTTTCGGTATATTGTGTTTACATTTTCATTTGTTTTAAAACATTTTTTATTTCCCTTTTGATTTCTTTTTGATCCATTGTTCAGGAATGTGTGGTTTAATTTCCATACATTTGTGTATTTTCCAAAGTTCCTCCTATTATTGATTTCTAGTTTCATAACATTATGTTTGGAGAAAATCCTTGGTATGATTTCGATCTTTAATTTGTTAAGACTTTTTTGTGGCCTAAACCTAGTATGATCTATCCTGCAGAATGTTTCATGCGTTCTTGAGAAGAAAGTGTATTTTGGTGCTGTTGGATGAAATGTTCTGTATATGTTCCTAGGTCTAGTTGGTCTGAAGAGTAGTACCAGTCCTGTGTTTCCTCACTGATTGTCTACCTGCATGATCTACCCATTATTGAGTCCTCTATTATTGTATTACATTTTATTTCTCCCTTCAGATCTATTAGTATTTGCTTTATATATTTAGGTACCCCCAGTTTAGCTATATATATATTTACAATTGTTATATCTTCTTAATGAATTGAATCCACTACCACTTCAGTGCTCTTCTCTGTCTCTTCTTACAGCTTTCGAGGTGAAATCTATTTTGCCTGATACAAGTTTAGCTACCTCTGTTCTCTTTTGGTTTCTATTTTCATGGAATATCATTTTCTATCCCTTCACTTTCCAGTCTATGTGTGTCCATAAAGCTGGAATGAGCCTCATATAGGCAGCAGATAGTTGGGTCTCGTTTTGGTTTTGTTTTGTTTTGTTTTGTTTTGTTTTGTTTTGGGGGGGTTTAAATCCATTTAGCCACTTTGTATCTTTTCATTGAAAAATTTAATCCATTTACATTCAAGATAATTATTGATAGGTAAGGATTAACTATTGCCATTTGTTAATTGTCTCTAGTTGTTTTGTAGATCCTTTCTTCCTCCCTCACTGTCTTTGTGGTTTCTTTGGATAGTGATACACTTTGATTCCTCTCTCTCTCTCTTTTCTTTGGGGGGCAGGGAGAGTTGGCAGAGCTAGCTGATGCTTTATTTTGGGAAAAGCAATTGAATTGGTTTTCAGTTGGGGGCATGGGTAAGAGGGGGTACCCCAGGCAGTAACTCCCCTCGCTAGTGGGCAGAGGGCTGGGGCTGAGCCTCAGGTGGGTCTCCTGTTTCCCTGTGCTCCCTGGCACAGCTGCCTCCCCCACAGGCTCTGGGGTAGCAAGTCGAGGGTGTAGGCTGGAGGGGCCGCAGTGGCCATTCACTAGGGCAGGAAATCAGATGACTCAGATACCAGCTTCTCATCGTGGGTCTTGATCTTCTTCACTACCACAGCCCTCGAGGAGCTGGTATGGCTGAAGGAGCCAGAGCTCCCACCAGAGCCAAAGCAGGGTGGGAAGGAGCTCAGGCCACAGCTGAGGCCAGGGCTTGTGAGGCCCCTGTAGGCCGAGCTCAGCCCACCTGAGTAGCTGCTGGTGGTCTTCGTGTGGATGCTCATGCTCTGCATCCCAGACTCCAGCCGACTTTCCTCGCACCCCAGCAGCTTGCGGTAGGTGGCGATCTCGATGTCCAGGGCCAGCTTGACATTCATCAGCTTCTGGTACTCACGCACGCAGCTGCCGCGCCATGCCCTGCTTGGCTCACTGCAGGGCGGCATTCAGCTCGTCCACGTTGGCCTTGGCATCGGTAACGTCCAGATTCTCGCACTGCTCAGCATCCGCAATGGCAGCCTCCAGGGAAGCCCTCTGGCCTTTAAGACCTTCGATCTCAGCCTGCAGCCAGCTGATGTTCCGGTTCAAGTTGGAGATCTCTGTCTTCGTGCGATGCAGGTCATCCCTATGCTTCCCAGCCAGAACCTCCAGCTCCTCCTACTTGGTCTGGTACATGCTCTCAGACTCAGCCCAGCTGCGGGTGACGATCTCCTCGTACTGGGCGAGGACCTCAGCGATGATGCTATCCATGTTCAGCGAGCAGATGTTATCATGGACAGAACCACAGATGTGTCCGAGATCTGGGACTGCAACTCACAGATCTCCTCTTCATGTAGCTGCCTGAGGAAGTTGATCTCATCAGTCAGCCCTTCCAGGCGAGACTCCAGCTCTACCTTGTTCATGTAAGCTTCATCCACATCCTTCTTGATGAGGACAGATTCATTCTCCATCTCTGTACACTTGTTGATCTCATTCTCATACTTATTCTTGAAGTTCTCCACCAGCCCCTGCATATTGCCAAGCTCCCCCTCCAGCTTCAGCTTCTCCTGGCCCAGTGTGTCCAGCTGTAGCAGAAGGTTGCTGATGTAGTTGTCAAACATGCCATTCATGGTGCTCCAAGCTGCTTTCTGCTGCTGCAGGAGGCTCCACTTGGTCTCCAGCATCTTGTTCTGCTGCTCCAGGAACCGCACCTTGTCGATGAAGGAGGCAAACTTGTTGTTGAGGGCTTTGATCTCCTCCTTCTCCTGGTTGCACACAGCCTGCATGTTGAGGGCCACCTCCAGATTGAGGGGGCTTAGCAGGTTCTGGTTCACTGTGATGGCTGTGATGCCCCCCATACCACTGGCCGGGCATAGCCGCCACCCAGACCCATTCCCAGGCCACCTGGAAGCCGCTGCTGCCCACCCAGGAGAAGCTCAAGGAGCTGATGTGGGCACTGGGCCCGGTGGTATACAAGTGGCTGCTGAAGGCCCAGGGGCCATAGGGGGACATCTTGTAGGACCCTCTGGGTCACCCTGATGGACATGATGGAGGCTGGAGTGGAGGCAGGCAGGCAGAACCAAACAGAGATTCAAGAAGAAGCGAGAGGCCGGGCGCTGTGGCTCACGCCTGTAATCCTAGCTCTTGGGAGGCCGAGGCGGGCGGATTGCTCAAGGTCAGGAGTTCAAAACCAGCCTGAGCAAGAGTGAGACCCCGTCTCTACTATAAATAGAAAGAAATTAATTGGCCAACTGATATATATAGAAAAAATTAGCCGGGCATGGTGGTGCATGCCTGTCCCAGCTACTTGGGAGGCTGAGGCAGAAGGATCACTCGAGCCCAGGAGTTTGAGGTTGCTGTGAGCTAGGCTGACGCCACGGCACTCACTCTAGCCTGGACAACAAAGCGAGACTCTGTCTCAAAAAAAAAAAAAAAAAAAAAAGAAGAAGAAGCGAGAAGCTGCTTCTAGGTGGATCTCTTCCTTCTACTAGAAGTTTTTGCTTACCATGAGACTTACATAAAACATCTTATAACAGGTTATTTTAAGCTGATAGCAACTTAACTTTGACCACATATAGAAACTCTACACCAGGGGTCCTCAGACTTTTTAAACAGGGGGCCAGGTCACTGTCCCTCAGACCATTGGAGGGCTGTTGGAGAGTGCGGGGCACATTCCACACATGCGCACTGTGGGCTGGTGACGAGTCTGCTGCTAAGCAGGACAGCCAGTGGTGGCAAAAACACGGGGTGGGCTGGATAAATGTCCTCCACGGGCCACATGTGGTCCTCGGGCCGCAGTTTGAGGACACCTGCTCTACACAGTTACTCCTGCCCCTATTTTATGTTTTTAATGTTAGAGTTTGTACCTTTTTAACTTGTATGTCTCTTAAGAAATTATTGTAACTAGGCTGGGCGTGATGGCTCACGCCTGTAATCCTAGCTCTCTGGGAGGCCGAGGTGGGAGGATTGCTCAAGTTCAGGAGTTCGAAACCAGCCTGAGCAAGACCGAGACCCCTTCTCTACTAAAAATACAAAAAAATTAATTGGCCAAATAATAATATATAGAAAAAACTAGCCGGGCAGGGAGGCTGAGGCAGAAGGATCACTTGAGCCCAGGAGTTTGAGGCTGCTGTGAGCTAGGCTGACGCCACAGCACTCTAGCCGGGGCAACAGAGTGAGACTTTGTCTCAAAAAAAGAAAAAAGAAAGAAATTATTGTAACTATAGTTATTTTTAACCGTTTTGTCCCTTAACCTTTATACTAGAGATATAAGTGATTTTCATACCACCATTACAGTATCAGGGTCTGGATTTGACTACAGTAGTCTCCCCTTATCCATGATTTCCTTTCCCAAGTTTCGGTTATATACAAATGATATCTGAAAATATTACCTGAGAAAATAAACAGAAATAAGAATCCCGTAAGTTTTAAATTCTGTCATTCTGAGTAGTATGATGAAATCTTGCACTGTCCCACCTAGGATGTGAATCATCCCTTTGTCCAACATCTCCATGCTGTCTATGCTACCTGTCTGTCAGTCTCTTAGTAGCCATTTCAGTTATCAGATCGACTGTTATGGTATCTCAGTGCTTGTGTTTAGTAATCCTTATTTCGCTTAATAATGGCCCCAAAGCTCAAGAACAGTGATGCTGGCAATTCTAGTATTCCAAGGAGAAGCCATATAGTACATCCTTTAAGTGAAATGGTGAAAGTTCTAGTCTTAATAAGAAAAGGAAAATAAATTATATGCTGAGGTTGCTAAGACCTATGGTAAGAACAAATCTTCTATCCATGAAATTGTAAGGGGGAAAAAGAAATTTATGCTAGCTTTGCTGTAGCACCACAAACTGTAAAATTTATGGCCACAGTGCATAATAAGTGCTTAGTTAAGAAGAAAAAGGCAATAAATTTGTGGGTAGAAGACATGAACAGATATGTGTTCCGGTTGATGGGAATCAGGTTTAGGACTACCATGTTTTCAGTCATTTCCTGAGGGTCTTGGAATGCACCCTCTGGGGTTAAGGGGAACTACTGTACTGAGTATGTCTGCAATTACAGAGCTTTAAACCACATGAAGAATATGACAAAACAAAATGAACGAAATGACAAATCCACAATCATAGGTTTTAAAAGTTCTTTCTTAATTATTTATAGAATAATCAGCCAAAAATTCAATATAGATAACAGAATGTTGAATGATACATTAACCAACATTACCTATTTGGTATTTATAAGACATTCCAGCCAACATGTACATTCTTTTTAAATGCACGTTAAATATTCACCAAGATAGCCATAAGCTGGGCTATTAAACATTACCCATAATATCAAAAAACTAAAATTATCCATATTACATCCATGAACTATACAGAATTAAAGAAGAAATATGTGATATCAGATGTCTGGAAAATGTCCAAATGCTAAAATACTAAGGGACACACTACAAAATAACTGCTTTTCAAAGAAAAAAAATAGCAAAAGCAATTAGAAAATATTCCAAACTGAATGAATGTAAAAATGTACAATGTAGCTACTCAGTAAACCTGTGGAAATTAAAATACTTTTAAGTGTTTGTAACAGAGAAAAGAAAAAAGGAAGGATAAAATAAGTAATCTGTGCTTCCACATAAAGAAGAGAGAAAGATAAAAGAATATTGCATAAAAATATGTAGAAGAAATAAAGTAGATTAAAATTGGAAACCAATAAAATAGAAAAGGAAAAAAGACAATAAAGGAAACTTGCAAGGCATTAAGATTGTTCTTGGGACAGATTAATGAAATTGATATCTTCCAGAAAAATGGGTCAAACAATAAAGAGAAGGCACAAATGACCAATCTGAGGAATAACAGAGAAAATAGTGTAGACATTGAAAAGGTAATAGGAACAATTTTATAAATAAATTTGACATTTTAGATGAAATGAACAAAATGCTTCTGAGATACTGCAAGCTACAAAAACTCCTTCAGAAAACAGGAGGAAGGGACACTTGCCAATTCTTGTCATGAGGCCTGTAAAATCTTGACACACACCTGACAATGATGTTACAAGTTAATTAGAAGTCTCTATCCTCATTAACTTAGAAGCAAAAATCATTAAAAAAATATTAAAAACAGAATCCAGAATTACATAAAAAGGATAACAAATCGTAAATGGTATTTACTTCAGAAATGCAACTTGGGTTAACACTAGAAAATCCATAATTCACCAAAAACATAATAAACAAGAAAAACTGTATGATCTTATCAAGAGATACTTATGCAATTAAAACAACTCAACATCAATTTATGATTTTAAAAAATGACTCCCAACAGACCAGACTTAGATGGGAACTACCCCATCCCAATAATTAAACCATTAGTTAAAAGCATATGCAGTGGTGAAACATTGAAAGCTTACCTTCTTAGATATGAAGAAAAATATCAAGGGTTTCAGCTCTCACCACTTTTATTCAATAATGTACTGGTGGTATAGTCCAGCAAAAAGAGGAATTAAAAAGAAATAAATATTGGAGAACTGATATTACTGGAGAACTTTCCTTATTCATAGACAACATTGTCATGGCCTGATTACAGGATGTGGGATGAACACAGAACATACAATAACAACACAGACGCACATGGACATGAAATGACTCAAGTGTCCAATACACCGGTAGGTTTATTTTTATACCCCTAGACTCAAGGTTAGTTCCTTGTACGTGAGCATCTGAACATAGCAGTGATATCAATTCCGGAGTTGTTTCAAAAGGGAACAATTTCCCATGGTCTCAGACCTCAAAATGGTTACTTGAGGTGCCAGCGCTGGACATAACTCAAAAACCAAGGCCAAGATAAGCAATATTGAACAATGCAGCCATTAGAAGAACTTCTTGTGCTCTTTCCCAGCCAGCGGCTCTCTCCCAGCCAGCGGCCGACCCCTACAGTTGTGTCTGTCTCAGGTCGCCCCCTCCGCCATCGGGGATCTTACCTGTCATTGACTACCAACCATCATACGGGGCTGGACCTTGGGAATGTTCTTCTTATCAATATGACTTCCAGACTCCCACCATGGGGCCCTCTGTGTGGGAGCTGGGCAATATTTGCTCATGTGCAGAAACTCAGGCCTCTTGTTATGTCCCAATGCAGTAACCATGTCTGAAGAACATGCTGGCTACCACTACGTCATGCAGCACACGTACATTACAGGCTATAGTGAATGATTAGTATAAGGCATAACACCAGAATCAGCCCCCAACACAACATAATCATGTATGTAGAAAATGTAAAGGGATATATTTCAAAAATAATAAAAATAATATATAAAGTAAACAAGGTTCCTAAATAATTGTGTTTATAATAATCAAATGTATTCCTATTTATAAGCAAGGAACAGTTGAGAAATGAAATTTAAAAGAAATATGATACAGTACTTCATTAGAATCAGAGACATCAGTATAAACTCAGATTTAACTTAATATATAGATATAGATGGACACATATAGAAATAATTATAAAAAGGTTTATATATACAGGTAAGTATTGATACATAGATTTCCTTGTTCAGTTTGCTTAGTGCCTATAAGCAAAAACACACCAAAAGCAACAACGACACACAGAACCCAGATTTTGGTTTCTAACACCATCCACTAATAAAAGTACCCTTGGAAAAATGGCTTATTCTAGCACCCGGGCAGGAAGTATATAAGGTGAACCTGGAACATGTAAGTCCAGAAAGTAAGAAAGTGCTAAAAAAAAAAAAAAAAAAAAAAAAAAAATCATAGTTAACAGCCTATGTTAAAGGGACAAAGCACCAACTAAAAGAGTTCCCATTCTCTGCCAGACTTTATTGTTAAGAAGAAAAAATTTAAAAAAAAAAAAAGAGTTCCCAATGGCCAAACTCTTTTATCCGCTGTAACTACGCGGATAAAAGAGTTTGAGAAATTTATACTGTACTCCTCTGAGTCTTTCTTGAACATTAACATGTGCTTGAAGCCTGGCGCGGTGGTTCAATGCCTGTAATCCTAGCGCTCTGGGATTCTGAGGCTGACGGATCACTCAAGGTCAGGAGTTCAAGACCAGCCTGAGCCAAGAGCAAGACCCTGTCTCTACTAAAAATAGAAAGAAATTAATTGGCCAACTAAAAATATATATAGAAAAAATTAGCTGGGCATGGTGGCAGATGCCTGTAGTCCCAGCTACTCAGGAGGCTGAGGCAGGAGGATTGCCTGAGCCCAGGAGTTTGAAGTTGCTGTGAGCTAGGCTGATGCCACGGCACTCTAGCCAGGGCAACAGAGTGAGACTCTGTCTCAAAATGAATAAATAAATAAAAGGTAGTATTGCCGGGCGCGGTGGCTCACGCCTGTAATCCTAGCTCTCTGGGAGGCCGAGGCGGGCGGATTGCTCGAGGTCAGGAGTTCGAAACCAGCCTGAGCAAGAGCGAGACCCCGTCTCTACTATAAATAGAAAGAAACTAATTGGCCAACTAATATATATAGAAAAAAAAAAATTAGCCGGGCATGGTGGCGCATGCCTGTAGTCCCAGCTACTTGGGAGGCTGAGACAGAAGGATCGCTTGAGCCCAGGAGTTTGAGGTTGCTGTGAGCTAGGCTGACGCCACGGCACTCACTCTAGCCTGGGCAACAAAGTGAGACTCTGTCTCAAAAAAAAAAAAAGAAAAAAAAAAAAGGTAGTATTAATAGTATATCCACACAATGAAATATCATTATACAACCATAAAAAGAAATGAAGTACTGATTATGTTACCACACAGATGATCCTGGAAAACATTATGCTAAGGGAAAAAAGCCAGATGAAGAAGGCCACGTAGTGTATAAAAATTCATTTGTATGAAATGTCCTGAACTGGGAAACTCATAAAGACAGATACTAGATTATTCGTTGCCAGGGTACTGGTGGAGAGGTGAGGTGAGGTAGTGAAGATTGACAGATTGTAAGTATCAAGTTTCATTTGGGGTAAAGGGAAATGTTTTGGAATTAGTTAGCAGGAATGGTTGTGTAAAATAATGAATATATTAAAAGTCACTAAATTATGCTTTTTTAAATGTGAATTTAAAATTTGAATTATATCTCAATAACAAGATGTAATGAGGTGAAATAAAGACATTTTTAAGACAAAGGAAGCTAAGGAAATCCAAAAGTAGTAGACCTTCATTAAAGGAAATTCTTGAGGAAGAAGGAAAATGATACAGATGGGAATTGGAGTCTACAGAAAGATGGAAGACAGCCAGAAATGGTAAATTATAAAAATAGAAAATACATATTATACTAAAATAGCATATAATCAACTAAATTATAAAATATACTGCCTGTTAAAACAAAAATAACAATTACTTTGTGTTTAAAGCATATGTAGAATTTAAAAATACAACAAAAATAGCACAAAAGGTAAGACAGGAAAACTGTAAGTATAGCTCTATAAGATTCATCCACTTCACACAAAATGGGCATTGTATTATTTGAAGGTAAACTACAATGAGTTAAAGATGTATCTTATAAATCCTAATGCAATCACTAAAAATATAAAGCAAAGATTTTGGCTTATTACCAATAAGCCAATTATGGAGATGAAAATGAATTCTAAAATATACTTAAATAATACAAAAGAAGGCAAGAAAAGTAAAGAAGCAAAAACAAACAAATAAAAAACACACACAGAAAAAAATCCAGATGGGACATGTAAAAGATAAATAGCAAATTGTTAGACTGACACCCATCGATATCAACAATGTCAATGCAATGGTATAAACACCCCAATTAAAGAGCAAGAGTCAAGAAAAAAATATTATTTGGAATAAGCTGGGACATTTTATAATGATAGGAGGAGGAGAAGGGTAGGAGAAGACACTGATAAAATTTCTATTTTATTACAACTAATTCTTATAAATTCTAAGGTTGCATTATAAAGCAAAACATATAAAACAATATAAATTAAGGTAAATATGTATATACCATTTATATTTACTTATAAACAAGTATAAAATATCTTGTAAGGCACCGTGGAAGGCCGAGGCGGGCAGACTGCTTGAGGTCAGGAGTTCAAAACCAGCCTGAACAAGAGCAAGACTCTGTCTCTACTATAAATAGAAAGAAATTAATTGGCCTAATATATAAAAAAAAAAAATTAGCCGGGCATGGTGGTGCATGCCTGTAGTCCCAGCTATTCGGGAGGCTGAGGCAGGAGGATTGCTTGAGCCCAGGAATTTGAGGTTGCTGTGAGCTAGGCTGATGCCACGGCACTCACTCTAGCCTGGGCAACAAAGCGAGACTGTCTCAAAAAAAAAAAAAAATCTTCATTGTGGTATTCAGCAGATAGTATATAACCTCCAAATATTCACCAACATTTGTTCTTTTTTTTAATAGTTAATTTTATAATTTTTATTTATCTTTAATTGTAAATTAACAAATTATAGTTGTATATATTTGAGGTACAAAGTAATATTGTGATTTATGAATATGTGACATAATTAAACAAAGCTAATTAACATATTCATCACATCTCAAATACTTATTTCTTGTGATGAAAACATTTGAAATTTACTCTCAGCAATTTTATTTTTTATATTTTTTTTAATTTTTATTTTTGTTTTATTGCCTTTCAGGTCACATATAGAAATACTTATGGTTAAAAAGTGAAAATCATGGATGTACCATTTTGTGTTTAACGCAACAAAAATGCAGCTAAGCACTAATTTTAGGGAACACAACAGAAGCTGTGACTGAGTCCTTTAATTCAGTTCAAGGAGTATGTCGAGACAGACATAGTTGTACTGAGTTCTGCATTTTAGGTGTGATTATGTTCATTATTTAGAGTCATTTTTTTTTAATTTGTAAGGTATGTGAGAATATTCAGTTGGCAAAAAATGTTTATGTTATTAAGGAGAACTTACAGATATCTTTTGGAAAATTCAGATGTTGCCCTTAAATTACAGACATTGTTTTTATATTCTTGAAAAAAGATTATTAAAAGCAAGCCTTAAGTACAGTTCTGGTGCCATCTTGTGTCTAATATTGAGTTCAGCGCTGTAAATAAGAAAAAAATTACGCACAGCAGAGGTATATGCAGGGAGAGGTAAGTTACCAGGCGTTCCTGAAAATCTGGGGAGGTGCAACTGGAGAGGGAGGCTGGGGCCGGCTCCTGCGAAGGCCCTCATCTCACAGGCACTGAAGGGTTTTGGCAGCTGAGTGACACGATCAGATGTGGGTTTTCGAACAATTCAGCAGTAGGCACACAGGCACGGACCGTGACACAGATCAGATGCCTAGGAGGTCTGTGTTTCCTGCCTCTGTTTACCGCCTGGATTCTTGGGCCCCGCCACTGGAACAACGGCCTCCTACGAGAAGGTCAGCAGGAATTACTGGCTCATTTGCTCACGTCTATATCACCCCTGCCTAGAACAGTATCTGGTACATTACACTTTTTACTTAAAAATAAAAGGAGGGGGCGAGCGTGGTGGCTCATGCCACTTTGAGAGGCCAAGACGGGAGGATTGCGTGAGGCCAGGAGTTCGAGACCAGCCTAGAGCAAGAGCGAGACCCCATCTCTACAAAAAATAGAAAAATTAGCCACGTGTGGTATAGGTATAGTCCCAGCTACTCAGGAGGCTGAGGCAGGAGGATCTCTTGAGCCAAAGAGTTTGAGGTTGCTATGAGCTATGAGGACGCCACTGTCCTCTAGCAGGGGCAACAGACCTTGTTTAAGAAACAGTAAAAAAATAAATAAAAGGAGGATATTTTTCCCTATATAAGACTTCGTGATAATACTGTCAAAATACAGATTTCCTCTCCCACCCATCCCCAAAGCCTTTTTTTTTTTTTCTTTTTTTGCAGTCTTGCCTTCACACTGGCCGGAGGGGCAGGCGTCGCTCTCCTCACCTCACGGATGAAAACGCTGAAGTTCGGGGAAGTCGCCCCCGGCAAAGGCAAAGGCCCGGCTCCCGCACCGGAGCCCCACTGCCAGGCCCCAGGCCGCCGCCCGTCCTGTGCAAATCGGCGCGACCTCGGGTCCCCCTCAGGCTGCCCCTGCGCGGGCCGCCTCGCCCACTGACGCTCTCCGGGCCTCCGAGTCACAGATCTCCCACAGGAAGCGCCAGGAAATGCTGCGCATAAACACGAGGAACCGCCATCGTCCCGAAAGCGCGATCTTCACACTGACGTCCCCACGACGCCTCCCTCCCCGCCGTGACCCGAACGCCGCGGACCCCAACGGAAGACGCGGCATCCCACCCCGCCCGGATATACGGAGAGACTACCCACGGGCTGGAGGGCTTAGGAAAGGCTGCGCAAACCAGCATCTCCTGCCTCCCTCCGTGGCCCTGACTTTACAGCACCTCCAGCACCGTCGCCCCTCTGCCAACTGCCACCGCCTCAGGTAGGCGCGGCCGCCGGGCTCCTTTCTCAGGTGCTGGGTTCTGTCAGACGCGCGCCGCCCCGCCCCTCTCGGCTGCCCCGGACTCGCCCCGCCCACCCGGCCCCGCTCGGCTCCGCCCACCTCGCCTCCTTTCTGTTCGGCTCCACTCGGCCCCTTTCGGCCGCTCCCCACTCCCTCGGCCCATCCACTCGGCTCCGCTCGGCCCCTTTCGGCTGTTCCCCACTCCCTCGGCCCATCCACTCGGCTCCGCTCGACCCCTTTCGGCTGTTCCCCACTCCCTCGGCCCATCCACTCGGCTCCGCTCGACCCCTTTCGGCTGCTCCCCACTCCCTCGGCCCATCCACTCGGCTCCGCTCGGCCCCTTTCGGCTGCTCCCCACTCCCTCGGCCCATCCACTCGGCTCCGCTCGACCCCTCTCAGCTGCACCCGACTCCCTCGGCCCATCCACTCGGCTCCGCTCGGCCCCTTTCGGTTGTTCTCCACTCACTCGGCCCATCCACTCGGCTCCGCTCGGCTCCCGCCCTCGCCTGGCGCGCTCGGCCCCTTGGCTCTTTCGGCAACTGGAACAACGCCGAGTCACCTGTTCGCCCCGCGGGCCCGGGATGCATTCGTTTGTTCTGTCTGACTCGGCCCACTTCGGCCCTGGTCGGGTTCCCGCCACCACAGCTCGGCCCCACAGTGCCTGCCTTCTTGCCTCTTCAGTCACGTAGGAAGCCCCCTCGTGCGCGTGTCTCCCCTCGCTCTCCCGGCTGCTCTGGGGGAGCTCTTTTCCACAAGACCCGGGAAGGGTCTCACGAAGTGCCTGTCGTCCTGGACACCACGGGAGCTGAGGGACAACCTGCAGTTCTGCAGTTCTGGACTCTACAACCTGCAGTTCTGCAGTTCTTTCATTCCTCAGAACGAAAGAGTCTGGTCCATAGTAGGTGGAGTGTAGTGTAATTTGAGTTTAAATCAAAGGATATTGTCAAAATTTTATAAATCCCATGAATTTTAAAAGAAGAGTTATTCATGTATAAAACATGTTGCTCCTGTGCTCCCTGCCAACAGGACACAGGGACTTTTCACTTTTCCCATTTTGCAGAGAGGCAAGGCCTTAACTGTCACCTCCCCCCAGCACCCACCTTGCAGCTGGTCACCTCCAGACACCCCAGCAGAGAGAGGGACAAGCAGGCCAACTTTGTAGGACATCTCCGAGGAGGTTCTTCTTCCAATAACAGGTGAAGAAAACACATGAAGTCAGAGTTTACCCACAAAACTTCTTCCAGTATGTGTCATAGGCAAAATCGCCAGGACCACAAGCTCTAGGTCGGTGCTTTGCAGTAGCAATGGCATGTGAATCATGGACATAATTTTAAATTTCCTAGTAGTGATTTAAAAAGTAGAGATAAATGGGTAAAATTAATTTTAATAAAATATTTTTATTAAACCCAATACACTCAAAAGCACGTCATGAACATAAAAGTCATTAACGAGATATTTTACATTATTTTTTTCATACTAAGTCTTTGAGAATCTGGCAAATATTTTACACTTACAAATCACATTTCGATGGAGAGGAGACATATTTCAAGTGCTCAGTAGCCACATGTGGCCAGTGGAACAGCGCAGCTCTAGACATCATAATATTGCAAATGCTACTCCCAGGACAGACAAGTCCACCCGCACAGGCTTCAGGCACCTGCCAGAGGTGATTCAGGACAATAGGCAGGGAGGCAGCTAGCACTAACAGCAACTTTGTGTGGAATTATGGGCTTGGCCAGAAAGGTCATGGGTTTGGCCAGGAACTTGGCCTGGACTTTAGCTCGCTCTCACAATACAGCCCAGTTCCAGCACTCTTTTCGTGGGTAAACTCTGAGTTCATCTGTTTTCTCATCTCTAGCTCAAGCTGAGAGCACCAGCTCTCAGGCTGATGGGTTGAGGGTCAAATGAGTCCCCGACCATCGCGGGGACCTGGTGATGCTTGCCCTAGGGCCCCCGCTTAGGGCAGCAGTTCATGTGATGACCGCAAGGTGGAGCCCCAACGCCTCCATTTAGGAATGGTTACCCGGCCAACCACTGGGCAGCTGCTGAGCTCCGCACCGCTCTGGGAGGAAGCGCTCTGGGAAGGAGCGGTGGCCATCCTCTCTGAGTCCACAGGCCCTGAAGGCATCTGCTCTAGGTTCAGTTCCTAGGCCAGACGCTGCCTATAAGGAAATTTCTGACCTGGGCGGCCCTCCGGACAACCTATCAGCTGAGTGGCCTCAAGTTACTCCTGTAGCTTCCTTTGGCCTCAGTTTCCTCACCTGAAAGGGACAGTTGAAAATAACAATTCCCAGTGCCATGGGAGCGCTTTGTAAACCATGGTGTGAGCTGCACGTGCACATCATAACTGTCCTTTCCATGTTCCTATTTGGTGGACTGTACCACACAGGATTCCCCAATATGGGGAAATGAAGAAAACACTTGCCTGTTGGCTGCCAGACTGTGATGTTCCCACCTGAACATCAGCGAGGCTCAGACTGGACACACTGTGACCGTGTTTGGACAAGGCTCAAACAAGACCACTCCAATCCTCAAAGTGACCAAGCACGCCCCACCTCTGATTAACATGAGTGAGTGATGACTAGCTGACTTCAATCCTCCATCTCCCAGGTAAAACCCATCAAGACACCCGGTCACTGAATTGGGCCTGCTTCCTGACAGCATCTGACCCAGTACCAGCCCTGCTTCCTGAATCCTTACTTAGTCACGAGCCCAAATCCTACCAGGAGCTCCTCCCAACCCCTCTGTGGAGGTGCTCCCTGGTTCCTTTGCTGTGTGTCCTCCCGTGCTGCAGCCAACTAGACAACCCTAACTCTTTTTTTTTTTTTTTTTTTTTTTTTTTGAGACAGAGTCTCACTTTGTTGCCCAGGCTAGAGTGAGTGCCGTGGCGTCAGCCTAGCTCACAGCAACCTCAAACTCCTGGCTCAAGCAATCCTCCTGCCTCAGCCTCCCAAGTAGCTGGGACTACAGGCATGCGCCACCATGCCCGGCTTTTTTTTTTCTATATGTATTAGTTGGCCAATTAATTTCTTTCTATTTATAGTAGAGACGGGGTCTCGCTCTTGCTCAGGCTGGTTTCGAACTCCTGACCTCGAGCAATCCACCCGCCTCGGCCTCCCAGAGAGCTAGGATTACAGGCGTGAGCCACCGCGCCCGGCCAAACCCTAACTCTTTAACAGTAGACCTTCCTAATGGCCTCCAGCCTGTGAACTTTGAGAAAGAATGCCACACTGATTAATTGACATCAAAGTTTGTGTCTTAGTCTGCTTGTGGTGTCAAAACAGAATGCCACAGACTGGGCGGTTTAACAGTAGAAGTTTATATCTCATGGCGCTGGAAGCTGGGAGTCCAAGATCAAGGTGTCATGAGGTTTGGTTTCTCCTGAGGCCTCTTTCCTTGGCTTGCAGATGGCCTCTTCTTGCTTTGTACTTACACAGCCTTTCTCTGCACACACAGCCCTGGTGTCTCTCTCTTCTTACAGAGGCGCCATTGTGTTGGATTAGGGTCCATACTTATAACCTCATTTAACCCTAATTACTTCCTTAAAGACCCTATCTCCAAATACCGTCACATTGGGGGTAACGGCTGCAACATATGAATTTGGTGGTAGGGGGCACAATTCAGTCCATAACACTGGGATTTTAATTTCTTCTAAGGATAATAAAAAGGTCATTCAGGAGAGCAGAGGAAGATTGCCCAATAGTTTGAAATGGAAAAGGTCACTGTCCCTGAGAAATCCTTGCCGAGGGAGTGCGGTGAGTACAAACAGGACTACAGGCAGTGAAGAGGGTTCCCAGGGGACAGCTGCATGTCAGCAAAGCCCTGGAAAGCCCAAGAGAAGGGGGCTGCTCTGAACCCATCCCCGGTGAGGGAGGCTCTTTCACCCCCTTGACACTTTGGACAGCTTGGTCCCTCTCCTGGCATGTCCTCCCCAGGTGAATGCAGCCACCAAGACTCTTAGGGAGAGATCATGCCTTCCTGTGTGAATTCCCAGAATACAGATCTTAATTACACTCATTATCCAGTTTGAGGCACCATGCAAAGCCCTTTAGGTGTGTTCATGCTAATCCTCACACCAGCCTTGCTGTATGGGCTGTATGATCTTAACAATAAGAAAACTCTGGCCCAGAGAAAGAGCTTTCCCGAAGCCACACTGCCTGAGTATGGCAGAGTTTGAACCAGGAGAGTGGGACTTTCACTAATTGTGGGTGTTTGTCACAAAATTGTAACTCAGAAGCCTGCCAGTTTTGCCATACACACTCTCTCTCCCGAGAAATGCAACTACCACAGATGCTTTTGTCAGTATAGCCACGTGTTTTGGGTGATGCCAAGGATCAGAGGGGAGTCCTGAAGCCAAAAGCCCTCTGCTAGGTGGGGCTGTGTCTGCTGATCGGCTGCCCAGTATGCTGCTGCTGGCCCTGGGGTGCTGGGGACAGGCAAAGACCCCAGGAGCAGAAGACAGAGCTTGGTGGGCAGAGGCTGTATCCTTCTGGTAACTGCTTATTGCCTACAGTTCCCCAAGCTGTCTCTCCTTGTAACCTGGAAGAGGGCAGGGGTAGAGACCGTGCCCTATTTGTCTCTGTACCTCAGCAACTGACCTGAGCACAAGGGAGGACATGCAGTAGGTGCTCTATAAATACCTAATGAGTGAGTGAACTGAGTCAAGTTGATGCATGGTAGCACACAGAAGTGCAATGTATAATAGCGGCGATTGCCAATAACTATTGAATAGTTAATGGTGCAAATGATGGCTTGTTTTGGAATAAACAGACACTTTTGTTTTGGTTTGCAATGTGCTTGTAAGACTACTTCCTCAATGTACTGAAGCTTAGAAATAATTCAACCCAACCTAGGTTCCCAGAGAAGAATGACATACAGGTTTTCACACAGGAATCGCATGTGGTTTCATTTACTTTAAAAAACCACCCTAGTCATCTCTCTCTCTCTCTAACACACACACACACAAACACACACACGCACAGAAGCTTTCATATATAACAACGTGTTATCTAATTTGCATCTGAAATTCCTTCCTTTGGAGAGATGTCACAACCCAAAAGGTATAACCATGTATGTTGCTGGATGTATGATTTTAACAAACATTGGCTTCTTTCTGGAACCCAGATGTACAGTTTTAGGAGGTGGGCCTTTAGAAGTGATTAGGTCATGAGAGCTCTGCCTTTGTGAATAGGATGGGTGTGTTAGTCCCTTTTGCCCTCTGCACTTCCACCAGGTGAGGGTGCAGCAAAAAGGTGCCTTCTACAAAGCAGAGAGCAAGCCTTCACCAGATATCAAACCTGCTGGTGCCTTCATCTTGGACTTCCAGCCTCCAGAACTGTGAGAAATAAATTTCTATTATTTACAAATTACCTAGTCCAAGATATTTTGTTATAGTGGCCCAAACAGACTAACACAATATCACCATGTTGTGCTACTACCACCTCTATATAGCTCTAAAAAATTTCCATCACTCCACAATATTACCCCTTTAAGCTGTTTTTCCTATCCCCCTTTGGCAGCCATCAATTTGTGTTCTGTCTCTATAAATTTATCTATTCTGGATATTTTAAATAAATGGAGTCACATAATATTTAACCCTTTGTTTCTGGCTTCCTTCACTTAGCATAATGTTTTGGAGGTCCATATATGTTGTTGCATGCAACAGTACTTCATTTCTTTTAATAGCTGTATAATATTCCATTGTATTATATGTCAAAATTTATCCATTAATCTGTTGAGGCACATTTGGCTGTTTCCTGCTGGCTATTGTGGATAGTGCTACTATATATATATATACATATGTTTGTTTGAGTATGTGTTTTCAATTCTTTGGGATATATACCTAGGAGTAGAATTATGGAGTCATATGGTAATTCTGTTTAACTTTTTTTTTTTTTTAGGGACAGAGTCTCGCTTTGTTGCCCAGGCTAGAGTGAGTGCGATGGCATCAGCCTAGCTCACAGCAACCTCAAACTCCTGGGCTCGAGCAATCCTTCTGCCTCAGCCTCCCAAGTAGCTGGAACTATAGGCATGCGCCACCATGCCCTGCTAACTTTTTCTTCTTTCTATTTATAGTAGAGATGGGGTCTGGCTCTTGCTCAGGCTGGTTTCAAACTCCTGACCTCGAGCAATCCGCCCACTTCGGCCTCTCAGAGTGCTAGGATTACAGATGTGAGCCATCACGTCCAGCCTGTTTAACTTTTTGAAGAAACACCAGCTGTTTCCAAAGTGGTTGCACCATTTTGCATTTCTACCAGTAATATATGAGAGTTCCAATTTCTCCATATCCTTGTCAACACTTGTTATTTTCCTTTTTTTTTTTTTTTACAGTTATCCTAGTGGGTGAGAATAGTGGGAAGTGGCAACACATTCAAGTTTTGATTTGCATTTTCCTAATGATTAGTGGTGTTGAGCATCTTTTTCATATGTTTATTGGCCATTTCTGTATCTTCTTTAAGAAATGGCTATTCAAGCCCTTTACCCATTTTTTTTTCTATTGGGTTGTTTGGTTTTGTTGGTGTTGAGTTATAGGAGTTCATTATATATTCTTGATATAAATCACTTATCTGGTATATGATTTACAAATATTTTCTCCCATTCTGTGGCTTGCTTTTTCATTCTCTTCATAGTGTCCTTTGAGATACAAAAGTTTTTAATTTTGATAAAGTCCAATTTATCTATTTTTCTTAACCAAAAGATGGAAACAACTCAAATGTCCACCAACTGATGAATAGGTAAAATGTGGTATATTATGGAATATTATTCAGCCATAAAAGGAATGAAGTACTAATGCATGCTACAACATGGATGAACCTTGAAAACATTATGCTAAGTGAAATAAGCCAGACACAGAAGGAAACATATTGGATAATTCCACTTATGTGAGGTACCTAGAATAGTCATATTCATAGGGACAGAAGGTGGAATTGTGGTTACCAGGAGCTGAAGGGATGGGGAGGTGGGCAGTTATTTAACTGATAGAGAGTTTCTGTCTGGAATGATGAAAAAGTTCTGGAGCAAGATAGTGGTCACTGTGAATGTATCAAATGCCACTGAATTGTATACTTTATTTTTTTTTTTATTTTTTATTTTTTTTTTGAGACAGAGTCTCACTTGTTGCCTAGGCTAGAGTGAGTGCCGTGGCGTCAGCCTAGCTCACAGCAACCTCAAACTCCTGGGCTCAAGTAATCCTTCTGCCTCAGCCTCCCGAGTAGCTGGGACTACAGGCATGTGCCACCATACCCGGCTAATTTTTTCTATATATATATTAGTTGGCCAATTAATTTCTTTCTACTTATAGTAGAGACGGGGTCTCGCTCAGGCTGGTTTCAAACTCCTAACCTCGAGCAATCCGCCCGCCTCGGCCTCCCAGAGTGCTAGGATTACAGGCGTGAGCCACCGCGCCCGGCCTGAATTGTATACTTTAAAATGGTTAAAATAGAAATTTTTATATTATGTATATCTTACCACAATAAAATAAAAGACATAAACCTGGTATAGCTATATTAATATGAGACAAAAAAGGATTTAGGACAAAAAAGCATTAGAGAAGGCCACTTCATTATTATAAAATGTTCAAGTCACCAAGAAGAATTAACATTTTAAAATATATATGTACCAAATAATATTGCCTTGACATGTACAAAGCTAAAGTGGTCAGAACAACAAACGGAAACTCACAATGCTGGTGGGAGATTTGAACAAAAGTATCTCAGTAATTGATAGAAAAGTAGTAAAAAATTCTCCTTCACATTGGGACCAGAAGACACATAGGAAGATGTTCATAGTAGCATTATTCATAGGTGCCCCAGACTAGAACCAGCCTAAATAAATATATATCAACAGTTAAAGGGATAAATACATTGTATTAGATTCATCCAATGAAATACTGCACAGCAATGACAATTAATGAACTGTAGCTACATGCAACAACATGGATGAATTTCAAAGCATAATATTGAATAAATAAAGCCAGACACAAAATAATACATACTACATTATTCCATTTGTGTGAAGTTCAAAAATAAGCAAACTAGATTATATGTGTAGGGATGCATATTTATATGGTAACAATATTTTTTAAAAGTAAGAAAGTTATTTTCATAAATATTCACAGACTTGTGGATATTTCTAAGAGGGAAAAGGAACATTGGAATTGGAAAGGGGCATATGGAGTTGTGGAGGTGGGGTGGAGATTGTTAATGCAGACTTCTAGAGTGTTGACAAAATTTTATTTTATGCCTAGATGTACAATGTATTTATCCCTTCAACTGTTGATATATATTTATTTAGGCTGGTTCTACCCTTAATGAATTGTTTAGTTTAAAACAATTCATTAAGATACACATTTGTGTTTACATACTTTTCGTATATATGTGTTCTATTTCTCAATTTTTAAAATTTTTAATTACTTAGTGGATCACACTTCAAAGTTCTATGGAAAAATAATTTTAAACCTAGAAATCTATACCTAGCAAAACTAGCTATCAAGATTGAGAACAAACTAAAGCCATTCTTACACCTATAAGGATTCAGAGAGTTTATCTACTATTTTCCCTTTCTAAAGGAGATAATTGAAGATGTTGGCCAACAAATCAAGTGTGAGGATTATGTAGAAAACAAGAATTGACGGAACTAACCTTGTTAATATAAAAAAAGAAACCTCAGATGACAGCTTGCAGTGGGGTTTGAAAGAAATTGGTCCAAAGTAAAAAAAGAGGCCCATGGGCTACAAAAAGGTGTTCTTAAGGAGAATTCTAAAATAGACTCTAAGAAATTACAGAATCAGAAAGAAACTAATAGATAGCAGTGCTTTAGTGAAGAAGGCTATTCTAAGAAGACAGAAACATTATTATCCAAATTTGAAGTAAACATTATTATCCAAACATTATTATCCAAATTTGAAGTAAACTAAAATGTGGTATAAATTTGAGCAACTGTGGTAGTTTAAGACAAGAAAATCTATTTTACAACTTTCTAGGAATGTTGTCCTTTGAGGAGTCCAAGGTTGTGACATTATAAGTATAGAAGAAAACATAATATGTCATAACAACTTAATATTATTTATTAATTTTTAACTTGTATCATCAACCTATAGATCAAGTATGGGGGTTCAGTTACGATTTATGTACAGAATGTAAATTTTGTCAACCCTGAAAATGTAAATACAAGAGTGGCGTTCACAGAAACTAGGAGGTAGATGTGGGAGGAAAGAGCAGGGACAAAGCTACGCGACACTGGTGAAAATGGACAGAATAAAAAACAAATATTTTTAAAATGGAATCTAAATTCATAGAAGTAACCAATGAAAAGAAAACCAATGATACAACTATGGTAAGAAGAAAAGGAGAAATAGAGTGGAGTAAATTAGCTAAATCCTTATTAATCATAATAGGCAATAAATAGACACTAGAGTTGATAAATCAGGAATTCAGCAATATATGAAACCAAAAGAACTAATAAAAGAAAACATTACAAGTGGTTGTTACTAGGGGGTAGGAAATGAGGGAGGGGAGAAATGGGTAAGGGCACCGAAGCTCTTTATTATGTCTTTCGGCACACTGATTTTTTTATAAAACCATTGACAGACCTGAGTATGCAGACTAAAAGGGAATATTCGGTGAAGAGGCCTTCTTTGTTTATGTACACTTGCTGTGGATATGTTCGTGCCTGCTACCTGGCACCATTCATTAAGTAGGCTCCTGTTGCCAGGGAAACCAGCTCTTCACTGATGTCAAAGATAATGCTAAGGCCTGCTTTTCACCAAGCAACCTTCCTCATGAGCTGTGCTTCCTGAACTCTCTCTTGCCCCAGTGTGCTGCTATCCAGCTCCAGGAAACTCACACTTGCTATCTCTCACTTCCCTCATTGTCACCTGTGACACTAGCTAAGGGGCTACACCAGTCAGCAGTGACCTGCTGCCTTGCTTTGTTATAAGCAAACCTACTCATGAGAAATGAATAGCAGTCATTTTATAAATGATGTACATCATAGCACACAGAATAACATCAAAACCACATTTCTTTTTCCATACTTGCTTCATTGACCCCAGGGGGAAAGAGGGAGAGTAAGATGAAGACCTTCTTTTTTTTATATATACCATTAATAATTATGTTGAGGTGTAAAAAACATACAGTCAAGTTCACAGATCTTAAGTATACAGTTTGACAAGTATAAATATTCCCAGAAAGTTCCTTTTTGGACCTGTCTAGTCAGTAACACTTCCACACCCCCAAGCCCCCATCTTGGCCTCCACTCCAACCCAACCCCACCCCAACCCCTGCTCTGATTGTATTACCATTATTTGAATTCTTCTGCTGTCGATCTTCATAAAACCAGTATGTTTCCTTTTAGGTCTAGTTTCTTTTCCTCAGAATAGTGTTTTTGACATTCATACATATTATTAAGTATATCAGTAATTTGTTCCAGATTAGTATTCCATTGTATGGATATAACACATTTTGTTTATCTACTTCCTGTTGACAGACATTTGGTTTGTTCCCAGTTTTTGGTTATTACCCCCTAAAAATCTGCTCTGAATATAGTTAAACAGTGAACATTTCTGTGGACATGGTTCCATTTCTCTTGAGTAAATACCTAGGAGTGAAATTGCTCAGGCATGGGATAGGATTATGTTTAACTTTATAGCACACTTAAATTTGATTCTTTTTTTAAAAATTGTGATATAATACACATAAAATTTACCACCTTAACCATTTTTAACTGTAAAGTTTAGTGGCTTTAAGTACATTCACACTGTTGTGCAACTATTACCACCATTCATCTCCAGATCTGTTTTTATCTTGCAAAATTGAAACTCTGTACCCATTAAACAATAATGCACATGACCCCCTACCCAAAAGCCCTTGGCAACCACCATTCTACTTTCTATCTCTGTGAACTTGACTACTCTAGTACCTTCATATAAGTGTACTCAAACAACATTTGGTGCCTTTGTGACAAGCTTATTTCACTTAGCATAATGCCCTTGGGGGTTCATTTATATTGTAGCATATATCAAAATGTCTTTCCTTTTTAAGGATAAATACTATTCCATTGTATGTATATACCACATTTTGTTTATGCATTTCATCTGTCAAACACTTGGGTTGCTTCCACCTTTTTTCTATTGTGAATAATGCTGCTATTAAAATGTTAGAGTCCCTGTTTTCATTTCTTTTGGGTATATACCTAGAAGTGGAATTGCTGGTATTACCAAAAGTTCGGTACTTGTCCCTGTAGCCAAACAAAGAATGAGGACAAGTGGTTTGAGGAAAAGGAAAGAGAAGTTTATGAATTTGCTGGCAAATGAGGAGGATGGCAGACTCTCATCTTAAAGTAATACCATCCTCCTTTTAAACAAAAATACAAAGCTTTTAAAGGGAGTTTTTAGCTTCGGGCTATTATTTTTTAACTATAGCATCTCCAGTGAAGACAACCTCTGCCCAGACAATTTCGTTGAGCCATCTCCTGTGATACAAAGAACAAAGAACATCCCTTTGCCCTTCTGATTACTGAACTTAGGCAAGAATGCAGGTTTTAATTCCCCCAAATGGGGGGAAGGTTGTTAAAGATACAACTTACAATACTTTTTGCCCTTTTTCAGGCCCTTACTTCTGTTACACTGGGTTATATGGCAATTCTGTTTTTAATTTTTGAGTAAATGCTATACTCTTTTCCATAGTGGCTGCACTATTTTACATTCCCAACTACACAGCACAAATGTTCCAATTTCTCCACATCCCTCTCAACATTTACTTTCTGATTTTTGTTTTTTGTTTTTTTGTTTTGTTTGAGACAGAGTCTCACTCTGTTGCCCGGGCTAGAGTGCTGTGGTGTCAGTCTAGCTCACAGCAACCTCAAACACAAGCAATCCTTTTGTCCTCTCAGCCTCTTGAGTAGCTGGGATTACAGGCATGGGCCACCATGCCCGGGTAATTTTTTCTATATATTTTTAGTTGGCCAATTAATTTTTTTCTATTTTTAGTAGAGATGGGGTCTTGCTCTTGCTCAGGTTGGTCTTGAACTACTGAGCTCAAACGATCTTCCCGCCTCAGCCTCCCAGAGTGCTAGGATTATAGGCGTGAGCCACCACACTAAGACTACTTCCTGATTTTTTGATAGTAGCCCTCCTATTGGGTATAAATGCATTTCATGTTTTAAAATATTTTCATTATGGAATTTTCAAACATTCCATAAATGTTTGAAACAAAAGATGAGAGACCTCCAGGTACCCACCCACAAGATTTAAGAATTATTAACATTTGGTAGCTGGTAGAAAAAAAAATAATTATATATATATATATATATGTGTGTGTGTGTGTATCTGCTGGATATAGTTTGTTTCTATTCCAATAAAGGAACTCCTCCCCACTGTGGGTCTCCTTTCTTATAGGACAAGTGATGAAGGGACCTCATCAATGGCAGAGTAAACAGGCTGTTTGATGCCAGGCAGTCTGGGATTGGAGATGACAGTTATTCATAAGAGTTGTCTAGGAAAGTCAGCTACCTTGCACCTGGGGACCTTAAATCCTGTGGTATTCTACAAGCCCTTGATAAGGGAGGGAGCTACTGATGCCATGACAAACTGAGTTTATGAGCTGTGTAGTACACGCTTTAACCCTATCCAAAAAAGAGATCAGGCCTTTCCCTTTGGTTTCTGGGAAGTAATTTCTAAGCTCTTAGAAATACTGTGCCTGACAGGATTATTTTTACTTGGGGCTTTTGGCCACACCCAATAGTCTAACAATATGATTTAGAGTGGGGGTTGACCACACCAGAAAGACAAACAGTGTGATTTATGTTGGGGGCTTTGGGTCATACTCAGAGGGGCTGAAGACTGGAGATGGAAGTCAGTCACCTGGGCAATCAGTCATACCTACATAACGGAGCCCCAGTAAAAACTTTGGACATTGAGGCTTGGGTGAGCCTACCTGGCTGACAATACTCTGTGCCTATGGTCCCACACTAATGCCAGGAAAGTAACACCTCCATATTTGGTACTTCTTGTTTAGAAACTCCTTGTTGGTATTTTCCCAAACTCTACCCTATTTGCTTCTTTCCTGGACTGATTTTAATCTGTATCCTTTTCCTATAATAAACTATAATCATAAGTATGTCAGCTTTCAGTGAGTTCTCTGAGTCTTTTTAGCAAATTATTAAACCTCAGTGTAGTTTGGGGAGCCCTCTGAACTTCCACTTGTGTTAGAAGTGAGGGCAATCTTGTATAGATGTGTTCCTTTCTCATTTTGCAGTTGACTCTCTCTCCACAGGTGCCTTCATCCCATTAAGGAAAAGGATGAGAGCCTATCTAGTTCTTTCTCTGGACAATCCACAGTGAGAACCCAGGATTAATCCCAGATAGTGAGAACCCAGGATTAATTCCTGGGTGCCAGATAGTCTGGCACCCTGTTAACAAAATAAAAAATGAAAATGAGACTTATTATATAGTTTTTTTCTTGAGAAACAATACTTCCTTTTTATATATAAAACATAAAATTAAATAAAAAATAAAAAGGAACCCGAAACTTGCTCCAAAAGGTAACAAGCAAACTTAAATGAATATCAAGTTGGTGATATAACCATACACACAAAAATACTTATTTTAATTGGCTTTTGAGCCCAGTATTTTTGTATTTTTTTTTTTGAGACAGAGTCTCGCTTTGTTGCCCAGGCTAGAGTGAGTGCCGTGAGGTCAGGCTAGCTCACAGCAACCTCAAACTCCTGGGCTCAAGCGATCCTTCTGCCTCAGCCTCCCAAATAGCTGGAACTACAGGCATGCGCCACCATGCCCAGCTAATTTTTTTTTGTATATATATTAGTTGGCCAATTAATTTCTTTCTATTTATAGTAGAGACAGGGTCTCACTCTTGCTCAGGCTGGTTTCGAACTCCTGACCTCGAGCAATCCACCCACCTGGGCCTCCCAGAGTGCTAGGATTACAGGCGTGAGCCACCGCGCCCGGCCGAGCCCAGTATTTTGACTACAAGAATGTGGAATATATTGTAAAGACAACTGAACTATACAGAAATCCCAACTTCATTTGGTAATCTGTTAGTAATATTATTAAATTATTTAAAATATTGTTATTTTGAAAGTATTTTGATATAGGAGAAACTTTTGGTAGTATAGGAAAAATATTCTGCTAACATTTTAGAAACAAATAGTTTAAGCATACAAGAAAAAGAAATACAAGTACAAAATCAAAGATGTTAAGTAAAATTTCTGTAATGTTACATTGGAAAAGTCAATGTGACCTTATTTTTTCTCATCAATAATATGTATTTCTCACCTGAGAAACAAGGAGAGTAAAAAAAGGAAAGAAAAAAAATATATGTATTTCTTAGCCCTGCAAACTGGAAAAACCTAGAAGCAATGATAACACATGAAAAACAAGCAACATTAACATCCTGGTTGTGGTCTCTAACTACCATTCTTTATTTAAAGGAGCTAGGGCTTCCTACCATGTAAGGAGTAGGAATATAAAGATGAGCCTGAAACATCTTGTGCAGAAATATATGAAAACTATCAAAGACTTATGAGGTTATGACAAAGGATACAGGAGGAAACTCAAAAAAAAGCTCCCAAGCCAGGCAAGGTGGTGTGTATCTGTAGCCCCAGCTATTCCTGCTGAGGCAGGAGGATCACTTGAGCCCAGGAGTTTGGGGTTGTAGTGTACCATGACCATACTTGTGAATAACCACTGCACTCCAGCTGGAAAACATAGCCAGACTTTTTTAAAAACAGTCCCAGTGATGGTGCCTTCCTCAAAGATGAGGCAACATAAGTAATAAGCACCAAAAGGAATAATGACTGCAAACTGAAATAACTAAAAATATAAAAATATTTTTCATATTATGAAAATATAAAAATCCGTAAGTTTATATATTATTAAACAATCCACAAGTGAAAAACAGGACAGAGACACTAAATCCTGTCAACGGAAAAAAGCCAAGTCTACAAAATAATTTTAAAGAGATTTATTCTGAGCCAAATTTGAGGACCATGACTGGGAGCCACTGCCAAGAGCCCTTGGGCAAGTGGACTCACTGTGGCTGGGTTACAGTTTGATTTTTATACAGTTTAGAGACAAGGGTTATGGGTAAAGCCATCAATCAATGTGTGGGAGGCATACATTGGTTTGGCCCAAAAAGGAGGGCCATCTAGAAGCGCGCGTGGGTGGGGGGGGGGCTTATAGGTGGGTTTAAAGATTCTTTAGATTGTAATTGGCTAAAGATATGAAACTTTGTCTAAAGATGAGGAATGTTTTAACATAAACTGTTTACCAGAGATAAGCCACCATTTGTTGCAAATTGAGGGCCTGCAGGTTTGTCTTGGATACCCTCAGGCCTGTTAATGAGTTACAAAGGAAGTCTCAAAGAAGGGAGGGGGGCATGATAAGGCCTGTCTGACTTCCCTCCTCCTGGCAGGCAACTTTGCCCCTGAATATTCCTCTGGCCAAGAGGGGGTCCATTCAGTCAGCTGGTAGGGGTTGAGCATTTTAGTTCACAATCCTAACTTTGAAAATTAGTAATTAAAGGGCAAGAATTAAGCATTCATCCTGCCTTCAACAATTATTTAATGAAGGCCTCTTAGAGCCAGTCACTGTTCTGGGCACTGGAGGTTCAGCAGGAAAGCAAAATAAAATTTCTCATGGATCTTGTCTGTGACTCCTTTGCCTGTCTACTTCAAACAATATTTCAAAATAACCAAACAGTCATAGTTAATAAGAAAAAGTTCTACTTTACAGAAAAATTTCAGCTAATAAATAAGTGTGGAAGGAATGATAAAGTTAGAAAAATCACTATATTGCAAATCCTAATGAAACAACAGACACAGACAACAATAAGCAATGGATCAAAGCCACTGGGCAGAAGACTAATAGGGAACCTGTTAATGGCAGGATCAGGCTTTAACTATTTGAACCCACTGAACAATCTCATCGTTACTAAACCACCTTTTCAGTATTCTAGCCACAATAGTTAAATCCAAATCCAATCAAGTCTTTAGAACTAACTTCAAGATTACATGAAATATGGAGGATAGAGGAACAAATTAAATAACATAACAAGGAAGAAAACTGACAAATCTATAATGTGGCATATTCTACCCAACTGACCTGGTTTCTTCAACAAGACAATTGCATGGAAAAAAACAGGGAACAGGCAGAGGAACTCTTCTAGATGTCGACGGAAAAAAGCCAAACTCTGTAAAATAATTTTAAAGAGATTTATTCTGAGCCAAATTTGAGGACCATGACCCGGAGCCACTGCCAAGAGGCCTTGGGCAAGTGGACTCGCTGTGGCTGGGTTACAGTTCAGTTTTATACATTTTCAGAGAGGCAGGGGTTACAGGCAAAGTCACAAATCAATACATGAGAGGCATACATTGGTTTGGCCCAAAAAGGTGGGACATCTCGAAGCGGGGGCTTACAGGTTATAGGTGGGTTTAAAGATTCTTTGGCTGGCAATTGGCTGAGAGAGTTAGTCTTTATCTAGAAGACCAGAAAGGATATGCTTACTTTAAGATAAGGGTATGAGCACTCTGGGAGGTCCAGACAGGAGGACACTTTAAATTTACAATAGGCGCCTGCTAGGATGTTTTAAGATGGTTTAAATTTAAGAATAGGCATCTGCTAGGATGTTTGAGTTAAGACAGGGGCTTCTTATCTTTTAGGTGATGTTAATGCCATACCAGAATCAGGTCAGGAAGTAAACCACTGCTTCGTTTGGTTAACAAAAGCCGCTTAGTGGGAATTTACTGTTTGTCAGCCTAACCCTGCTGGCCTCCTTACCATTTGCCAGCCTAACCCAGCTGGCCTCCTTAGGACAGAGTTTTTAGCAAAAAATTAGAGTTCAGTCCTCATAGATTAAATGAGATTTAAGAGACACAACAACCAAATATGATGTGTGGACCTTGTTTGGATCCTGATTTGAAGAAACTAATTGTAAAAAGTCATTTTTTTAAAGTCATTTTTCTAAACAACAGGGGAAATTTGAATATTATGTAGGCATTAGTTTTTGCCAAAAAGTTATTATCAGGTGTAACAATGGCATTGTAATTTTATGTAAGATTATAATTAATAAGATTATATATTTTTTAGAGATGAAATAAGATCTTCAGTGCTAAAGAAGGTATCTGAGTAGCACAACACGCTGTCTACGAGTCAAATGAGAATTCAAGGCAATAAAAGGCATAATATAGGCCTTAGAAATTTACTTTATAAGGGGTTTGATGTAAATGAATATAGGTTTGTACTAAACAAGGTGTAAAAATATTTAACTCAAGGATACAGAAAATATAATCTAATGGAAAAAAGAAAATAGGAAGAATGAATTTTAAAAAGCAAAAATCAATAAATTAGAAAATAACACTAATATATAAATGCAGTAGCAAACTCTTTGAAAAGGACAAAAATAAATCTGTAGTGAAGCTAATTAAAAAGAGAAAGCCCAAATATTAGGAATGAGAGAATATACCTAGAGATATACAAGAGAAAAAACAAAAATGCTATAAACAACTCATTAAACTTGAAAACCTTAATTCAATGGAAAATTCCCTAGGAAAATCAAAAAAATTGAAATTAATTGAATATGTATAAGAGAAGAAGTGGATAAGTTATCAAAGAACCACCTAAAGTGGCACCAGTCCCATTCTTTAAAAAAAACCAAAAAAATAGTTTTTGTATTGATGCATAATAGATGCACATAGTTTCTGGGTACATGTGATAATTTAATACATTCATATAATTTGTAAAGATTAAATCAGTTTCCTAGGGATATCCATCATCTTAAATATTTGTCTTTTCTTTATGCTACAAATTATTCTCTTCCAGCTATTTTGAAATGTACAATAGATTATTATATAGTCACCCTACTGATCTATCAAATACTAGATCTTATTTCTTCTATCAAACCACATATTTGTACCCATTAATCAACTTTTCTTCATCCTCCTCTCCCATCTATCCTTCCCAGCCTCTGATAACCACTAATCTACTCTCTATCTTCATAAGATCGACTTTTTTAGCTCCAAAATATGAGTGAGATTATTCGATATTTGTCTTTCTGTGCTTGGCTTATTTCACTTAACATAATGACCTACAGTTATATTCATGTTGGTGAAAACAACAGGATTTCATTCTTTTTTATGGATTAATAATATTCCATTGTGTATATGTACCACATTTTCTTTATCCATTTATCTATCAATAGGCACTTAAGTGGATTCCATATTTGGGCTATTGTGAATAATGCTGCAATAAGCACAGGAGTGCAATATCCATATATTGTTTTCCCTTCTTTTGGATATGTACCCAGTAGTGGAATAACTGGATCATAGCATAGTTTTCATTTTATTTTTTGAAGAACCTTCATACTGTTCTCCACAGTGGCTATACTAATTTACATTTCCAACAGTATATAATGGTTCCTCTTTCTCCACGTCCTTGCCAGTATCTGTTTATTGCCATGTCTTTTTCTTTTTTAAGACAAGGTCTCACTCTATTGATCAGGCTAGAGTGCAATGATGTCATCATAGCTCACTGCAACCTCAAACTCCTGGGCTCAAACAATCCTCCTGCCTCAGCCTCCTGAGTAGGTGGAACTAAAGGCACATGCCACCATGCCCAGCTAATTTCTCTATTTTTCTGTAGAGACGGGGTCTTGCTATGCTGCCCAGGCTGGTCTCAAACTCCTGGCTTCAAGTGATCCTCCCACCTTGGCCTTCCAAATTGCTAGGATTACAGATGTAAGCCACCATTCCTGGCCTGTCTTTTTGATATAAACCATTTTAACTGAGGGGAGATATCTCATTGTTGTTTTGATTTGCATGTCTCTGATGATTAGTGATGTTGAGCATTTTTCCATATACCTATTGGCCATTTGTATGTCTTTTGAGAAATGTCTATTCAGATCTTTTGTCCATTTTTAATTGGATTATTAGGGTTTTTTTGCTATTGAATTGTTTGAGCTCCTAATTCTGGTTATTAATCCCTTATTCTGGATGGTTTGCAAATATTTTCTCCTCTTCTGTGGGTTGTCTTTCCACTTTATTGATTGTTTCCTTTACTGGGCAGAAGCTTTGTCTATTTTGCTTTGGTTGCCTGTGATTTTGAGTTTTCACACACAAAAAAATCTTCACCCAGCCCAATGTCCTGGAGCGTTTCCCCAGTGTTTTCATCTAATAGCTTCATGGTTTCATATCTTAGAGTTAAGTCTTTAATCCATTTTGATCTGATTTTTGTGTATGGTGAGAGATAGGGGTCTGTTTTCATTCTTCTGCATATGAACATCCAGTTTTCCCAGCATTACTTATTGAAGAGACTGTCCGTAACCCATTGTATGTTCTTGGCACTTTTTTCAAAGATGAGTTGGCTGGATGGATTTATATCTAGGTTCTCTATTCTGTTCCAATGGTGTGTCTGTTTTAATGGCAGTGCTATGCTGAGTTGGTTACTACAGCTTTGTAGTGAATTCTGAAGTCAGGTAGTGTGATGCCTCTAGCTTTGTTCTTTTTGTTCAGGATTGCTTTTGCTATTCAGAGTCTTTTAAGGTTCTACATACATGTTAGGATTTTTTTTTTCTATTTCTGTGAACAATGTCATTGCTATTTTGACAGGGATTGCACTGAATCTGTAGATTGTGTTGGGTAGTATGATCATTTTAACAGTATTAATTTTTCCAATCCATGAACATGGAATATCTGTCCATTTTTGGTGTCCTCTTCAATTTCTTTCATGATTTATAGTTTTCCTTGTATAGATCTTTCACTGCTTTGGTTAAATGGATTCCCAGGTATTCTATACTTTTGATAGCTTTTGTAAATGGCATTGCATTCTTGATTTCTTTTTCAGATTGTTCACTATTGGCATAAAGAAATGCTACTAACTTTTGTATGTTGATTTTGTGTCCTGCAACTTTACTTAATTTGTTTATCAGTTCTAATAGTTTTCTTGGTGGAGTCTTTAGGTTTTTCTAAGTATAAGATCACATCATCTGTGAATAAGGCTAATTGGACTTCTTCCTTTCCAGTTTGGATGTGCTTTACTTCTTGCTCTTGCCTAATTGCTCTGGCCAGTCCTATTCTTTTCAGATAAATTTTTTCAAACTCTCTAGAAACAGGTAATATTTGTGCTTTTTAAACATTTCAGAATACACATCAAAATATAAAATTTTCTAATTTGTATTATATATCTAACATATTGATAATTTCAATGAATTCTAGATTCCTAAAGGATTTCTGTGTAAGCACTGAGAGACACCCTGTCTTAGCCATTGCTAGCCAGAACCAAAGGGAAAACTGTGAAGATTCTGAGGTCTTCCACCAAGAAAACAGTTTCTTAAAAGAAATGGAGGGATGGGGCCTGTTGAGAAATGACAGCAATAGAGTGAGAAAAGTACTGGAACAGATAAAAAAAACAAACAAAAAAACCTAGGCTTTTGTCTTGGGTCTGCTGTGTAACAGGATAATCTTAACCACCTCTCTAAAACCCAATCTCTTTACATTGCAAAGGAATTGGAATAAACTATCTTTCTATGGATCTTTTAATACTCAGCTCCATAAATTCTTATTCAGAGGAGTCAATGAGAACCCTGATAATTGAAGACAATAAATTCATTGGACGGCTTTGAATAAGACAACTTTTGGTGTGCCTGCCCAGCTCAAACCCTCCTAAAGTCTCCTTTCTCAGCCCATCCCAACTACAGGACTGGGAATCTGTAGCTATATTAAAAGAGAAAAATAAGCAGTTGAAGCTAGTATTCAGAGAAAATGAAGCAGATGTGCAAAAGGTCACAGATAAGAACCATGAGAATAAGAAATTCATTTTGCTTTACTGCTGGATCTCCAGTGCCCAGATCAGTGCCTAGACCTAGCAGGCCTTCATTGAATAATTGTTAAATAACCATTGAATTTCATTCCTCCACATTGCTTCCATGAGTTACTCCTGTATTTCTCTAATTCCTATATTTTTCCCCCTTTAACTAGTGCAGGCTGCTTTCTTACAACCAGAAAGCCCTAGCAAATACATTATGGATGCCGTCCACAACCCCAAGCCATGGACTGGTACCAATCTGTGACCTGTTAGAGACTGGGCCATAGAGCTCCACTACCTGTCCCCAGCCTCCTGTCCATGGAAAAATTGTCTTCCATAAAACTTAGGAACAGGGGTAGGGGGTGGGGAGCACAGTAGGAGGTGAGCCTGGTCAGGCGAGTGAGGAGTGGGCTTATGTATAGCTGCTCCCCATCACTCCCAAGCTCTGCCTCCTCCTCCCTGTCCTGTCTCCCTCCTGTGCCCATGTCCCCTGCCCCCCTCCTGTCACCCTAGGAAAAATAATCTTCCATGAAACGGGTTCCTGGTGCCAAAAAGTTTAGGGACCACTGCATTATAGGTCTCCCCCTCCATCACTACTCATTTCACTACAGGTATATGGCAGGCCTCAGGAAAGACAATACCAAAGACTGGGCTGCCACAAGTTCCTGCCCAGGAAGATAGAATTGGCACATAAGGAAACTGGGTCAGTTGGTAAGTAGCACTAGAGTAGTGATAGAAGCCAGGGAGGTGTACAAAGTCTGGCTGGAAAAGTGATGAGAAAGTAGATGCAGAGAAGGAAGCAGATGATCATGGTTCTGAGACATCCCCATATTTTCCTGCCATAGACTGTGCCCCTCCTGATGCTTATATAGAAATCCTAATCCTCAATGTGATGGTATTAACAGGTGAGGCCTATGGCAGGCAATTAGGTTATAAGAGTGGAGCCCCCACTATGGGATTGTTGCTCTTATAAAAAGACACAAGAGAGCTTGTTTTCTCTCTGCCATATTAGGATACAATGAGAAGACAGTCATCTACAAATCAGAAGTGGTCCCTCACTGGACACCCAGTCTAAAGGCACCTTGGACTTCTTAGAACTGAGAAATGTGTTTGTTGTGTATGGTAATTTGTTACAGCAGTCTGCACTGAGACACCTCCTTTGATTAATGACCTTTCCTCTTTGAGTAAATTTCCCTTCTCATTAGTCAAAACCAAAGGCAAACTTTTAGGAATGATGTCTGTTATCTTGATCATGTTGAAGGCTTCACACTTTTATATGTATGTCAAAACAAATCAAAGTTTATACTTTAAATATGTGCCGTTTCTTGTACCTCAATAAAGTAAAAAAATGTGAAGAGCTTAGTAACTGGATTCTTTCAGTTATTTTATAACAACCAATTCACCAACAATGGTACATTTACGGAAGTTCCTTGTAACCTGTGCTATTTTGGATTTAATATCAGTATTTTTATTTCACTGCCTTCCTACTCACCCAGCCACCCACCCCCACCTAACCCTCATAGAAGTGAACAATTATAATAGTGTCTTGAGTTGGCATACTTTAATTCATAATCAGTAGAAGTAAAATGCAAGATGGTACACATTTCTTCAATTTATCAAGGTTTTGTATTTTAATCTCTAAATCTCTTAGGTGTTAAACATTAGTAAACTGGGGTAACTGATTTAACATAAACTTATGGTTTATGTCAAAATTATCTACTTAGATTACACCTTCTTTTAGGGACAGGCCCAAATCATTTATCTTGATTCTCAAATTTACAAGCACTATGTCTGGTACAGAGCAGAGTGAGGAGATATAAGGACAAAGGGGGATATGATGTAAGATGGAGTAGGAAAAAGGATATGTTTGCAGGTTACGTGTAGGTGCAGATTATGTAGGGCTTTATAGTCCATGATAAAGACATTGGATTTTATTCTGATTTTAATACAAAGCCATTAGAGGATTTTGAGCAGTGAAGTGGCAATGTCTGATTTATATTTTTAAATATGAATCACTCCAGATGCTGTGTGCAGAATAAACTGTATAAGGGAAATACGGAAGTAGGGTATATACCAAAGAGTATACCAAGAAGAATAGGTGTACATGTTTTCACTGAAAGACAGATAAAAATAATTTTCATAGCAATTTTATTCATAATGACCACAAACTGGAACAACCTAAATTGCTATCAACTATAGAGTGGATTAATAAATTGTGGTACAGTCATGCAATGGAATAGTGCACAGAAGTGAAATGTGAACTGCTGTTACATACAACATGGATTACTCTCACAGACATAATGTTGAAACAAAAGACACAAAAGGGTACATATAATCATACCACTTGTTTTAAAACAGGCAAAACTAGTCCATGGTGATAAAGGTCAGAATAGTGGTTATCTGTGTGTCAGAAAAGCATAAGGGCACATACTGAGGTCTAGAAATAGTGTGTATCTTAGAGACAAAATTATCCTTTCAAAAAAAAATAGTGTGTATGTTGACTGTAGTGGTACCTTCAAATTTTTAGTATATTTAGTATATAAAAATCTACTAAGATGTATGCTTAGTATTTGTATACTTTTAAGTTTTACCTCAATAAAATGGAAAAAATGTATTGAAAGAAAGTATATAAATTATGAAGAGATATAATATTATATTAATCAGTAGTGTTAACTTCCAAACATCTCTGGTCTTTCTTCCAGGTACATGGAAGGATTATACTCCTCCTAGAACTTTCTTGTGGCTTTGTGATTTGCTATGGCCAATAATGGTGCTTTAAGGGAGTTTAAGTGATTTGCCATACTCTTTGTTCATTTCCCAGAGTAAGAACCTATCCGTTTTGTCACACTGAGTCCCAGAATGAGGGCAACTTAGAACACAAATCAATGAACTTTTGTGTAAAGGGCCACAGAATATTTTAGGCCTTGTGAGACATACATTCTCTGTCCAACTACCCAACTCTGCCATTGTAGAACAAAAGTAGCAACAGCTAATATCTAAACAAATGGACAAGGCTGTATTCCAATAAAACTTTATTTACAAAAACAGGCAGCTAGATGGATTTTGTCCATGGGCCATAGTTTACCAACCCCTGACCTAGCCAAACTGCAATAGACAAGTTGTATGAGACAATCAGATATTGCAGTTGTTACCCAATGACACCATGGTCCATCCTAACACTGAAAATGTTCCCCATTTAAAAAAAAACACCCTAAAATACTAAACATTGGCCCAATTGTTAGTTGACAGGCATTCAGAAAATTGCCATTGGAGGATGGAAGAAATGAATTGGGGCAATTTGTACTATGAAGAAGTGAAATTACTCCTTGAGATAACCTGAAAGGCAGATAATCTACCCTTTACTAAAGAAAAAGGCAGAAAAACAAAATATTTTATAGTCGTTGTTGGCTGCACTCGACAAAATGTACAGAAAAGAGATAAATTCAGAAAATAACTGGTCAGTTTGCAGGCAGAAGTGAAAGGGAAGAAAGAATTCACAAATTCAAATACTTACTGGGTAGAATGAGGCAACTTTTCGATAACAAAATTTAAGACAAAAATGAGAAGTCTTTGAGCCCAAAGGTTGGTTAAAACCCAGTTTTGCAGCAAGGATCATAAAGCCCTACTGTTCAGTATTCTGCAAGAGTTAATGTGCCTCAGACTAAAAGTCCAACAAAGATTACACAACACTAATTAATCCCTTAATTGGACAAAATAGCTTAAGGAAAAAGTGACTAAGGATATGGTTCTCCCACTTAAGCCTGAAAGGCCTCAGGTACCCCAAAATTAAGTTCAGAGATGCATGGGAACACAAAGGCAAAGAAATATAGCAAATCTAAAAAGTACAAATTAACTAACATGTCACTTTTGGGTCATCTCCCATGGTGAGGTGATGAGGACATACTGCAAGTATGAAAGCAAATGAAGTGAACATCTTGTGGCCAGAAGGGCTCAGTTGATCTCTCTTTTTTTAGATTTACTTACTTTTAAATCGCAGAGGAACCAAAAATCATCTGTAAAGGAAAGTAGCAAGTAAATAGATGCCATTTTCTCCTAGTGTTGATGCCTATGAAAGGAAAAATGATTATTAACTCTTAATAGCACTATCTTTTCCCAATACTGAATGTAACTTTTTAATTAATGAAATATTGTTTTAGGTCACGAAACAGTCATCCAATCTTTTCCCTCTATATATAGGTTCCTTTGGGAATTAAAAAAAAAAAAGAATCTTTTTGCTCACAAAGGGCAGGAAAAAAATTAAGACTCCGTATCATGAATACACAAACTTAATACCACATAGTGGACTTACATGAGTACAACTGGGTTTAAATCCTGACTTTATTACTTACTATGTTTACTAGGGAAAATTGCAATTTCAGTTTCTTTCCATAATAATATTCACATAATAAATATCTGAAACACTTGCCAAGCCAAGTACTGCACTAAATTCTGGGAATACAACAATAAAGTCCCTAGTCACAAAGAACTTAGCTACATTTCTTAATTTGTACTACATGGACAAAAATTACCTAATTAAATTGTCTAAGGCAGGATGACTGTAAAGGTTAAATGAGACTGTGAAAGAGCTTCAAAGATTGTAAAACACTACACAAATATTCATTTATCCAAACATTTATTGAAATGCCAGGCATTGTGCTAAGCACTAGAGAGAAGACAGTGAACAAGGCTTATATGGTCCCTGCCCTTATAAAGCTTACAGTCTAGCAGTGATCAATAAGCAGTAAGCAACAATAAAATGTGCTACGTATATAGGGAAGAACAGGGTGTTTAGAGAGTGCACAGTAAGGGCACCTAGTCTAGAGGGCATCTATGAAAGCTTCCTAGATGAAATGGCATATAAACAGACACCTAAAAGATAAAGAAAAATTTGTATTGTATCCTAAGAGCAAAGGTGAAAGCAGTAGAGTGATATAATCACACAAGTCTTTTGGAACAATTCAGCTGCAGTGTGGGAAGGAATAAAAATCGGAGAAAGGGAGACTAATGAGGAGGCTGTTGCTATAATTTAAATTGATGGCCTGATTAGGATACTACTAGCAATGGAGAATTGGGAAGTCATGAACTCAGTTTTTGGCTTGAGCAAGGGCAAATGAACAGTTGGTAGTGGTAGTGCCATTTACTAGAAGAGGGAACATTAGAGGAGGAGCAGTGTTGGAGGCAAGATCAACGACATGTAGTACCTGTGAGACAGCAAAGTGTATTTATGTTAGCAAGTAGATATATAAATTAGAAAAGGTCTAGAAAGGAGACGAATTTGAAAGTCATTTGCATACAGGTGGTAACTGAAGCCATGGAAGATGAGATCAGCTAGGGAGATGATATAGACTAACAAAGCCTAAAACAAATTTTTTTAAAAATCCTAAGAACAGATTATTTAAGGAAAGAGGTGCCTGAAAAAAAGACTGAGGAAGCATACCTGGAGGTGGTATCTCCTCAAAATTAAAGTAATCTCAAATATTTAAAAAGGTAAGAATATTGACAAAGACTTAGCAAGCTTGGCAATATGGGAGAATGGGAACACAAATCTTTCAAGAAAACTAGTAGGAATGAGATATAGGGCAGTAACTGGTAAGGACACAGAGTTTTAAAAAACGATGCTTATTTTAACTATATTCACTGATACAACAGGACCAGTAACAACTATAATATTTATAAAAAATGAAAGACTGCCATGCAGTTACAGAATTACTTAATACAGAAAACAATAAAATATACATTTTCTTTTTACACAAACAAGACTAGTTATAGCAAATTCTCTATAGTTGAGGGTCAATTTAAAATAGTTGGCTTATATCTTCCCCCTAATCAGTGACTATATGATGCAAACTAATTTTATTATCACCTTAAGCAAAACATACTGCAACTTCACAAAATGTACAAGATTTCAATATCTGAGGAACCAGGGTTAGAAGGTAGAAGTGCCTGTTAGGTCTCCCGATCTTTCTCTCAAGTAATAAAGCATCTGCCAGGAAGGAGAATATTCAAAACTACTGGAAAATTGCCAGTAGATTTTGGGTTGCTTTTTATTTTTGTTATCTACTGTGTTATTTTTCCAGATATTTAAGTTTATACTATTAACCAAAATCTCACCTTCACTATTCTTGACAAGTATCTTGTCAATATACAACACTTGTTTTTCTGCCCTAATTATGTGTAACAGGATAGAGCCCTTTAATCTGATTCAAAATTAATTACTGAGTTTTAAGTGCGATTGTGAGCTACTGGAACTTATCAATGCCTTTATCGCACCTTACCAACCTAACTTGGTATGTTGGAGTTAGTTTCCCCTGTCAAATACCCTGTCAGTGTGCCCAAGGTGCCCTTCTAATTTTGCTTCTACCGGTAATTTGCCCTGTCCCTCAAAATTAAATAATCTACATTTTGGGAGCGGTAATTCTTCATTGTGCCAGCCTGTCTTATGCACTGCAGGAAGTAGGGGTCTTCAGATTTAAATGCCTGCAGAAGACTCTAGTAAATGTGACAACCAAAAAAGTGCCCCTATACATTTCTCAGCATCCTCTCTGAAAGGAGGAGTTACTGCCCCTGGTTGAAAACCACTGACAGAACTTTGGTTCTTAGGCTCTTATGGCATCTATTTTGATTGCCCAGGCACCAGTTCCTTGTAAATTCTTGGTTGTATTCTAGTTCCTTGAATCTGCTGATTAGTGACCATAGAATAATGCATCGCAATAGTTAAGACAGGATTTTATTTAGCACAAGAGTTTCAAAATGTACTTGAGATGATCTATAAATACAAGTTGAGTTGTTTATAATTAGTTTTACATATCTGACTTTACTGTACAATTGCCTTTTCATGGTTAACATAAATTTGAAAATTACTGTTTTGGCACAAAGCTACTAGATATGGAATTACTACAATCTATGAATAAGGCTGCTTCTTAAATATTTCTACTTGTGCACTTAAATGCAGAATAAATGGGACAGTTATAAATTCTAGATTAAATCAATTTTGAACATCTAACAAAATCTGATAACACTTTTAAAATAAAGTATTTCCTTTAAGCAAGATTTTTTTTAATAAAGCAGTAACACCCATGCAGATAGGCCAAAAAAGCTAACATATCTCCCACTTCCAATTGTGGAGTACAAAAATCTTTTTCTTGCCTATTTTTAACAGGACCAAACTTGTCTAGAGTAGGAAAAAAGAATTACTAACTAGCAACCATTAAGATTCTCTACTTACCATAGTCCTTTATTAGGCAAGCTGATAAAACAGCTCCTAGTTGTAAAAAAAAATTAAGGGGAAATCTCCCCAAATTGGTTAGTCTTATCTCCAAATTATAGGAAGTCTCCTAAATCAGCAGCTTAAAAAGGATTCTTGCTCCTGTGACTAAAATTTTATTTGAGTACTTCCTCTATTAGCAATATCACTACCATTAGGGTGGGTGAAGGGGTGGTGAGGGAGGAAATCTGTCAATATTTACTTCAAACTCAGAAATATGTTTAAAAAAAATAGTCTTAAACATTTTGATAGTTAAGACAAAATACCTTCACTATATGTTATGTTCTTCCTTTCTGGAAATTTATGAACTTGCTATGTGAGTTTCTGCAAACTGGTTCAAACACACTTGAGCTGATAATTTAAGACTATATGTGTCAGAATTTTAACACTTCACTAAAATAAGAGCTAAAATATTTGGCATATTATCTTCATAACACCTTAAAAACAGACTGCAAATTCAACTCACATTACCAATACTAAAACCTCTTTAAAATCAATTATATCGTAAAAGTAAAACACAATGACTTTGTCATTAAACTAAGTTTAAAAGGTGGCAGTCTCATGTTTCAGTCCCATGCTGCCATTTGAGATGAAAAAAAAAAAAAGGCAACTGTCAGAATGATTTGAATTGTGATCAGTTTGGACAGCTGGTAATAAACTTGCTTTCTCACAATTCAGATTAGTAAACTTGAAAAAAATCAAACCAATTTTTGCTTTTAGAACTGAATTCTTGAGTTTTTCAATGTTGTACTACAAAGGCTTATGGATTAGATTAATTTCTTTCTCTCATAAGATCATCCCAACCAGGCTCCATTTCAGTTGTGGCAATCCGAAACAGGGCTTGAAGATGCTCATCTGTCCATGGCTGGCTCAACGTGTGTTGGTTTCGAGTCAAATACGAAAAAGCCTTTTCACAGATTTGGTTGCTATCAAACAAGGATGCCACCTTACAGGCAACCCCTTTGATAATTGGGTAAGATTCGGCCGACAGTCCAGCATAGAACTGCCCTAAGTCTTTGACTCTGTATTCATTCCAAAGATTAGTGTTTGCCTGAAGTTTTGTTAGCTCCACCCTTACTGAAATTGGTGCATATTCAGGTTTAAAGTTAAATGGATTTGCAAAAAGTTCTAAGTCCTTTCTAATGAACCTGAGGTCCTTAAAATGTCTCTCAAATTCTTTTTGTAGACGACAAATCACCATTTGATACCTATCAGGATCAAATATTTGTTCATCTTCCTTATTTTGCTGTTTAAGCTCATCAACAACTTCTCCGAGGGCAGGAAAGTCTGCTAGATTTTTTTCCTCTATTTGTCTCTGAAAAGAATTCAGCTTAATTTCAAAGGTACAAATATGGTCAAAGGCAGCAGCAGCAAAGACTTTACTAACTTGCAGTTGTTTGCTGAGCCCTTGAAGGTGTTCCATAATATCCACCAAGAAGCCAAAGTCACAAAGCCACTGCCTGTCTGAGAAGTGGACTGTTGTTGCCCCTACTGAAACCAAGAATGCTTCCAATTTTTTTCTTAGAGAAAATATTCTTTTTAAAGTTCTCCCTCTTCTAAGCCAATTGTTCAGACATCGTCCATTAATCCTGTCGCTATGCTCTGATTCAGACTCAGCTAGTAAAGCCTGAAATTCGGGTCGCCTAGCTCCTCTGGTCTTAATCAAAACTATCCATTCGGATATGGTATTTATGATCTGATTAACATCTACATCGTAGGAGCTCAAAAGTTCCAAATGAAGAAATCCTGAATAATGAATAACATTCCAACAGTTGGGGCTTACAGCCTTTTCTCTCATGTATGAGACCAGTCCTGAGTTCTCACCAATCATCCTCAAAGTGTGGGTCGTGGTTAGTCCAACCATTCGCTGCAAGCTAAGCCCTGCTGTTTGCAGGGCGTCTAAGATTGCCGACATGAGCGCACCGACACTGAAGTGATGAGTCAGGTTGATCATGGTCAGAAGATCTTCTTGCACCTCCAACTCAGGGCTCACACCGCGGATAAAGACCAGGAGGTAGTTCTCATACGCCACAAAAGCCTGGTCGTCCAAGGCAAGAGAATAGGCTTTAAAGTCCCTGGCTCGGGTAAAAAGCTGATTGCGTAGATTCCTGTCAATGCTCAGGATCCTCTGTCTCGTGACCGCTGGAGACAAATCAATGCCTTGCAGGAGGCCTACGTGCTCAGGCAGTACCTCTCTTAGCAGTGTCTCCATGCACTGGTATACAAAGTTCCCCTCACCCCAGCCGCAACCCTTCAAGGCCAAGAGGCGGCAGATCCCGAGGCCTGCACGGGCAGCCCTCTCCTCAGGACTGAGAGAGGGCACCGGCACGTCGCCCTGACGCAGACGTTCCACCAGGGCCGCGCGCTCGCCCTCCGCCACATACCGCTCATAGTATTCGTGCTCAGCCTCGTAGTGGCGCCTGACGTCGCGTTCGCGGGTAGCTACGATGAGGCGGCGACAGACCAGGCACAGGGCCCCGTCGCCCTCCGCAGGCTTCTCCATCAAGTAACGCTCGGTCCACTCGGGCCGGAAAACTCCAGACTCGTCGACTTCCATCTTGCTCCTTTTGGGCGTCATCCACATTTGGGCCGCAAGAGCAGGGCCAGCCTCAGGCCGCAAGGAGAAAGGAGGAGCCAGCGCAGAGGCAAACACCCCCTCAGCTCTGCGCCAGATCACCTCAGCAGACGGACACCAACCCCTGGCACGGCATCTCTGCTCCTATTGGATGGATATTTCGTATTCCCCCCTAGCTCCTACGAACGAACCAATAGGAAGAGCAGACAGCGATCTCTAATGCGCAAGCGCATGGAAGCGGGCGCTTTAGGGAGGGACGAAGAGACCCAGAAACCCACGGAGTTGAGAAACTTGACTGGCATTCAAGTTGCCCAATCAACAGTTGCCACTGAAGAGTGGGGCAGGACGGTAAAAGCCAGAGTTGAAGGAATGACGTGAGTGCGAGGCACTGAAGTGATTGGTTGAAGGCACTTCCGGTAAGCTTCTGGACGTGACCTGGGCTCTTCTGGCGCCAAAATGTCGCTCGTGGCGGGGGTTATCCGGCGGCTAGACGAGACAGTGGTGAACCGTATTGCGGCGGGGGAAGTTATCCAGCGGCCCGCTAATGCCATCAAAGAGATGATTGAAAACTGGTACGGAGTCGAGCCGGGCTCCCTTAAAGATTACGCTTTAACGGGCAGCGCCTGTGACTGCCGTGGGCACGCCTCCCTCCTCTGGGCGGAGGCGTATAAAGCGCATGCCCATAACCACCGGGGCCGCGGGGTTTTGGGGTTCGCGCCAGTTTGGCTTTCTGTCTTCCCGCGTACTGCGTGCTTCTTGACGGCTCTCGCGAGACTTTCTGGGGTTGTTTGTGGCTCAAGTAGAGCGGTATATTTAGTATTGTTTTTTTTTTTTTTTTTTGAGACAGAGTCTCGCTTTCTTGCCTAGGCTAGAGTGAGTGCTGTGGCGTCAGCCTAGCTCACAGCAACCTCAAACTCCTGGGCTCAAGCGATCCTCCTGCCTCAGCCTCCCAAGTAGCTGGGACTACAGGCATGCGCCACCATGCCCGGCTGATTTTTATATTATATATATTAGTTGGCCAATTAATTTCTTTCTATTTTTATGGTAGAGACGGGGTCTCGCTCAGGCTGGTTTTGAACTCCTGACCTTGAGCAATCCGCCCGCCTCGGCCTCCCAGAGTGCTAGGATTACAGGCGTGAGCCACCGCGCCCGGCCAGTATTGTTTTTAATGGTACTGTTAACTAAGGAAGTTACTTGATTTAAAATTATATATGCAGAAGATGCAAAAATAAAGATGCATAAAGGTTTATGATGAAGGGAAAAAAATCTTCTGTGTTATCAGTTTCTTGCTTATTCCAGAAACCATTCGTACTCTTGCATGGGCACAATTCATTTTAAGTCGTCAGAGTTTTAGGACAGGCTGATGGCCTTTGGACTTAACTTGTATTTCCTCTGCTGTTAAATTGTTAAATATTTTCTGTTGTTAAATTACTGACTTTACTTAGTGTTTTGCTGCTCTTTATTTTTGGCGGGGGGACATTGCGAAGATACCTGATTTTATGGGTCATCCATGGATTCTGAAGCTTAGTACTGTCACAGATATTGTGGACGGAAGAGGTTAAATACATGTGGAAAGAAAATGGGTGTGGACTGTAAACTTGAAAAAAAACTACAGATGCCCATATGTACCTAAATGTTACGTTAGATTCTTTGTGTTAAATTCACTTGATGTTAGTGAATTTAGAATATTATAGAAAAAAAATGCTACAGTGAAGAATGGTAGGTTTGTAAATAGATCTATTGTGAACACATAAACTATTTAGGGCAATGGGACTGAAAGAACAGGGGCAGAAAGGACCATTAGGGAAAAGGAAGAGAAGATAGACAAAAGAAGCAGGGAATGTAGGGACATTTTCTCCTTTTTACTTAGAGTGGTAGTAGCAGTAATAGTAGACTGGCTTTTGTTTCTGCTGTGTTACTACGTTCGAATGAACTGAAAGAATAACTTGGGCCAATTATTGTCCTGTGCCAGAGTACTGTAAAGCTAAATATGCTAGCTCAGTGACTTAGCTTTTGTATTGAGTCCAGTTATGCTCTTTTTAATATATAAGTCAAAATGGCTAATACAAGGTTCAATACAGGGGCTCCTGAGAAAGGTCTTTAATATTTAAGTAATTTATTGTCTTATTTCTGAATAAAGAATTATCTGTGTAGGAAGTTGATGACTGCTCTTTCTCATGTAGCCCCTACTAGAGAATTTGTTTCCCTAGCAGGTGCTGTATGCTTGTAGGTTACCCTTTGAAAGTACACAAGATTTATTGGTTTCTTAAAGAACTTTCTGCATTGCCATTTTTTTCTTTCCTCCCTCATAAATATATTTCCTTAAAAGGGTATAATAGAGAAAAAGATCTTAGAATTTTTATTTTTTTAATGACATTTTAATAGAATCACTTAGGAAGCTGAGGCTGAATAAAGTTGAAGCAACAGAGAAGCAGGTAAGAAAGGCATATGCCAAAAGAATCCTACTTTTAACTTTACTTACTATCTTTCCTAGAGGAACAGGAATAATGCTGAGTGTCCTATTGAGAGTGATAGTTTTTCTGTTCCTCTCTTCCCTCTCCTTCACACAATATGTAAACTCATACAGTGTAGTCACTGAGCCTATAAGACAAGTGAAAAACACATTAATGAAGCACTCTTATATTTAGAGTTTGTTATTATTGCTTATATTAAATATGTGCATTAGAGAGTAGTTGCAGACTGATAAATTATTTTCTCTGTTTGATTTGCCAGTTTAGATGCAAAATCCACAAGTATTCAAGTAGTTGTTAAAGAGGGAGGCCTGAAGTTGATTCAGATCCAAGATAATGGCACTGGGATCAGGGTAAGTAAAAACCGCAGAGGAGCAGGTGTGTGCTTTGTGTGGTACCTCTGTAGACAGGACTTTTCCCTGTTCTGAAAACTCTAGGCTTTTGCAGATGAGGTTTTTTGACTGAAAGATTCAACACCGACAGTAAATATTTATTGAGCATCTATTCTTTACTGGGCACTGTTTAGGGGATATAGCAATGAATAAAATAGACAAAAAATCCTCTCTCTTGTGGTGCTTACATTATAGTGATGGGAGACAACCAATAAATAAGTACAATAAATAGTATGTCAAACAGCATTAAGTGCTGTGGAGAAAACGAAAGCAGGGAGGAAGTTAGGAGTGGGAGAGTGGGGAGGGACACAATTTCAATTGAATCATTCAGGAAGGCGTCAGTGTGGATGTGATATTTGAGGAGAGATCTAATGGAGGTCAAGGAGCAAGCAATGAGGCTGTTTAAAGGATAAGTGTTCTGGGCAGAGAGAACAATAAATGCAAAGACTATGAAATGGTATGCCTGACATCTTTACCCATTAAAGAATGACTTCCATTCTCCTCCCTCCTCCCAGGCCCTGGCAACCACCATTCTACTTTCTGTCTCCATGAATTTGACTACTCTAGGAACCTCATATAAGAGGAATCATACAATGTTTGTGCTTTTATGACTGACTTATTTCACTTAACATAATGTCTTCAAGGTTCATCCATGTTGTAGAATGTGTCAAGTTTTCATTCCTACTTAAGGCTGGCTATCATTTAATTTTGTTTATCCATTCATCTGGTGATGGACAGGACCAGCTTCCAGATGGAAGTATGCTGACATGACCAGCAAGGAGGCCAGTGTGCCTAGAGAGTAAGGAGGGAAGAGTAACAGATATGGTCTAAGAAAGAACATGTACCTTGTGGTCCATGGTAAAATCTTTTCAGCTTTTATTATGAATGTGGTAGGATATTATTAGAGAGTTTTAAGCAAAGAGAATTACATGGTGTGGTTGAGTTTTATTTTTTTAAAAATCCTTTGTCTACTATGTCTACTAAAATAGACTGCAGAAGAACAGGGCAGAAATGTTGAGGAGACTCTTAGCAGCAATCCAGGAGTGGGGTGGTGACAGTGGACCAGTTTGGTCACAGTGGAGATGTAAGAAACAGTGAGATTCTGGGTTACTTATGAAGGCAAAGCTCTCAGAATTTGCTGACATAGAGTGTGAGAGAAAGAGGAGTCAAGAATGACTTTAAGGTTTTTGCGTATGGTAAATGGAAAAAAGAGTTGCCATTTACCAAGGTAGGAATGACTATGGAGAAAGAGGTTGGGGGAAGATCAGAAATTGATTTGGGGGCATATTAAGTTTAATTTCCCTGTTAGTTGAATATGTGTGTGAGTCTGGAGTACAGGGGAGAGGTTTCTATTATGATGGTATTGAAAACCATGACATTCACATGAGGAAATATTCAATATTTCCTGGGTAATATTGAGTATTTTGAGTAATATTGAGTATTGAGTAGTCACTGGGTAAATCAAATAGAAACCACAAAGAGATACCAATTCATATCCTTTAGGATGACTATTATTAAAAAAAATAATATGTTGATGAGAATGTAGAGAAATTGGAATTCGTGTGCATGTAAAATAGTATAGCTACTGTGGAAAATGGTGTGGTGATTCCTCAAAAAATTAAACACAATTATCATATGGTCCACCAATTCCACTTCTGGATATATACCCAAAAGAAGTAAAACTAGGGACTCAAACAGATTTTTGTACATTTACATTCTTAGTAGCATTATTTACAATAGCTGAATGGTGAAAGCATCCCAAGTGTCCTTCAACAGATGAATGGATAAACAAAATGAAAAATACTTAGCCTTAAGTAGGAATGAAAATTTGACATATTCTACAATGTAAATGAACCTTGAAGACATTATGTTAAGTGAAATAAGTCAGTCATAAAAGGACAAATATTGTATGATTCCTCTTATATGAGGTTCCTAGAGTAGTCAAATTCACGGAAACAGAAAGTAAAATGGTGGTTGCCAAGGCCTGGGAGGAGGGAGGAGAATGGAAGTCATTCTTTAATGGGTAAAGAGTTTCAGTTTTGGGGAGAAGATGAAAAAGTTCTGGAGATGGTGGTGATGGTTTCATAGCAGTGTGAATGTACTTAATGCCATAGAACTGTACACTTAAAAATGGTTAAGATGGGAAAGTTTGTTATATATTTTTTACTACAATTTAAAAAATTATCTGTAGATTTTGAATAAACACGTTTTGTATTAAAAAAAGAAAAGCCATGAGACTGAATGAGATCATCAAGAGAGTGAGTGTAGATGGAGAAGAGGTCCAATGATGGAGTCCTGGGTGACTCCAGTGTCAGGTGGTAGGGACATGAGGTGGGGACAGCAAATGACACTAAGAAGGAACAACCTAATAAGAAAGGATGATGAGGGGTTAATGTGGTATTCTGAATGCCAAGTGAGGAAGTTACTGCTCATTTAAAAAATTCAAAAAGATTTGGAAAAATGAGTAACATGATTATTTACTCATTTTTTTGTATCTAATAGAAAGAAGATCTGGATATTGTATGTGAGAGGTTCACTACAAGCAAACTGCATTCCTTTGAGGATTTATCCAGTATTTCCACCTATGGCTTTCGGGGTGAGGTAAGCTAAGAATAAAACAAATATGTGAAATATTGTCTTGTGATGAGACTGCCGTTTGTCAGTATATCTTTCTCAACAGAGGTAAATAAGATTTGGTACTTTTTACTTGTTGTATAAATGCAAATCTGAACAAGCTTAATTAACTTTAACTTTCCAAGACTCAGAATTGTTCATAAATAAACTGTTTTATAGTAGACCTCGGATATTATGTGTCTCTTGATGGAAGTGTCCAACACTACCTCTGAAGTTTTCTTCTCAAAAAGCAAATGTGAATCTGATCGGTACTTAGATCTAAGTACCAACATATGGAAAATAGGGGACAGGGAAGCATGGTAAATAATACCACATGACAAAAGACTTGATAAGAATGAGGCCTAATGTGTAGATCTTACCTAAATCTTGATTGACTATGTGATGGTAGTAAGAAGAGATTATTAATTTTCTTGGTATTTTTATTTTATCATGGGGGTTTTTTTGAGTGTTTATCTTTTAAGGTACATACTGAAATGTTTGTGGATGAAATTATGTGATGTATCATAGGAATATATGATATAGAAATAGATACAAATATTTTAAAGCCTAAAATAGGATCTTGTACTTTATGACTTGATTCCTTATGGATATCTTTTCACCTAATATAGGCCTAAGGAGTTTTTCATGGCTACATAGTATTCTATTATATGTATGTACTTTGTTTAAATGGTTTCCTGTTGAACATTTATGCACTGTGCCATTTTTTCCTGTTTAAGGCTCTGATGAATATTCTTATACACACATCTATGTTTTGTTTATTAATATTTCCTTAGTATACATTTATAGCAATAATATTCTTAGGTAAAAAAATGCATATTTTAAAAACTATTTGTATTAGTTTCCTATTGCTGCCAAAAAAATTGCTACAAACTTAATAGTGTAAAACAACACAAATTTACTATCTTACAGTTCTGGAGTTCAGAAGATTTGGGTCTCACTGGACTAAAAATCAAGGTTTTGGCAGGGCTGTGTTCCTTTCTGGAAGCTCTAGCAGACCAGAGAAACTATTTGGAGTAGTTATTTTGGGGGAATGAAAGTGAAGATGGGAGAGAGGAAAAGAGCCTATTACTTTTCATTTGGGGCCTTTCTGTAGTTTTTTAATTTTTTTTTTATCATGTACGTGTATTACTTTAATTTTTAGAAAATAAAAGGCAGCTGTGACCCAATACTCTAATTTGGATCAATTAGATCAAACCTGGGTGGTCTCAAGTACCTTCCTTCTCACAGTAACCCTCAGATTGTTCCAGGTAGAGGCAATTTCCAAGAGATGGTTCACCCTGAGGCCGCACCTGATTTTAAGTATGCCTCAGGTCAAGCTCTAGGAACGCAGTTTCATTCTGTCTTTGCAATTCCCTGGGTCAGTTTCTAAGCCCCTGGAGTCTTAGCCCAGCTGTAGGATATCTTTGAGGTTATTATTTCACTGTAATTACACAGGGAAGATTTATTGAGGGATTTCTTTGTGCATGGTCCTCATTACTTTGTATATATTAACTCCTACTCCTGACAATAACCCTGCAGAGTAGGTTCATTTCTTACCCTGTTTTACATGAGGAATCTGACACAGAGATTAAGAAACATGGCCAGGCACAAAGCTAGAAAGTGGCAGAGTGGGGAATAGAACTTGGACAGTTTAACTCACAGTCTGCTGCTGTCCACTTGCTCTACTGCTGATGAAAAGGTCCCTGAAGCAGCAGGACTGTGTGCTGTGCTATGTGTAGTGCCACTATTTCTTCCTGGTGTGATACTGTATTGTTCTACTGTGCATTTTTAATGTCCTTCCTTACACAGGCCTCAAATCATGTACATTTTTAAATAATGAAAATTAGCTCTATTACATAAACTAGGGAAATCCAGCTAGGACCTGGTCATCTCTAAGCCTGAGCCATGTTTCCTTTAATGAAATGAACCTGCTGTGGCTGAATTCACTGTTTACTGAAATACTCTCAGATAGACACCATCATATCACAGTTCCTGGGTTGCATTGTTACATACTGTGAGGTCCTTCTTATGAAAAGAGATACAGATCCCAAGGGGCCAAGAAACCACCATGATTTATAAGAGAGAAAAACTAGTCATGGGTTTTTAAAATTTGTTTTATCTTAATTGCATATTTTTAAATTTACATTTCTAAACTTATAATTGCTTATATAAAACAGTTTTGAGTAATAATATACAACACTATTTTAAATGATTCTATTGTCAATTTCTGAAAACAAGTTTTTAAATTATTGAAAGACACATCATTGAGAATATTATTAAACATGCCTATTATTCTACCACATTAGCACAATTGCTATTAACACATTAATGTTTAGTCTGTTTCCTTTTAGACTTTTTTATATATATTTTTCCCTAATTCTAGTAATTGTGATACAGATTCAGTTTGATATCCTTTATTTTTAACATGTGATCAAAAGGAATGAGCAAAGTGCTGATTGTTGCCACATGTTAATACAAAATAAAACAGGTAGTTTAGATAACCTTTCCCTTTGATGAGGTGACAGTGGGTGACCTAGCAATGAGTTTTTCTTTCACTCCATTTCCTTTTCTTCTTTAGGCTTTGGCTAGCATAAGCCATGTGGCTCATGTTACTATTACAACCAAAACAGCTGATGGAAAGTGCGCATACAGGTAGAGTGCTGACTTCTTTTACTCCTATGTATTCATCCTGAAATGTACTTTTTGCCTGGATCTCAGAGTCATCCTATCTAAACACCAGTGTTATCTTTTTTTGGCTGAGATTTTGCATAAATTTTCTTTCCTCCTTATGAATAAATTGATAATCCACAGGGATGATTATTATGTGATAGTCTTACTTCATGGATTCTTAAAAGATAAGATGTAACATACTACAGTTACCTAGCAAAGTGTCTGTTGCACATAGGTATTCTAAGTAAATGATAGCTGTGATGTTGTTTCTGGTTTTCAGTAGGATATTGCTTTGGGCTGATTACCAGGTCATAACTGGGATGCTGAAGGCTCACATTTCCTTAGCTGACTCCTGAGCCATCAGCTCCCTGTCACCTATGATGGCTTGCTTTCCTGTGAGTCACTGCTGCCTGGCTGTTGTGCTGGCACAGTTTTCAGAGGCTGAAGGATGGCCTTGGAACAGAACAAAAACAGGATTCAAAGAATGAAACTCATACCTTTGTTGTTGTGAGCACTGGCCATTCATTAGTTGAAAACTGGTAGAAGTACCTAATTCATGCCAAAAAAGAGAATTTTGTTTTAATTATACAGATTGTAAATTAAAAGGGAAAATAGCTTCAACAAAGCACAGTCCTGCTTGTTTCTCAGTCTTCTTTAACAGATAACTGTGTCAAGTAATGGAAGGTGGAGATTTCAGAGTATATAACCCTACTGCTAAGGGAGTCTGACTCTGTATGGACTGTAATTGCCCTATGGTCTAGGTGGGCTGATATGATTAGAATCCTCTCTCACAAACTGGGGAAATAATTGTGAGTTAATGTCCCCCTAGGTAGCCTAGGACACAAGTCCCATTTCTTGATCTATGGGGTTGTGTTTGCTCCTACCTGGGTCCTCTAGTGGTTCCCTTTCTGTGGCAACCAGCACCTTCTAGTGTTCTCAGTCTTCCTTTCCAGCCTCTTCTCTCCATGCATTCCCAGCTACCATATATTGTAATGTCTATGCTTTTGTTTATATTTTTCCCTTCCTGGGTGGTCTTTCTTGCCATCTCCACCTGAAGCTATTTTTCCCTGAAGGCCAGATGAATTGTCATCTCTTCTGGGATGCTTTTACCCACTCTTGCTCCCATGCCAGGCTGAATGGTTCCTTCTCTAGATCACTTAGCACATTGTTCTACACTTAGGTAAAAATCTATTCCCTTGCTAGAAAAGAGCTTTCCAAGACCTTTCTTTATTACCAAGACCTCCTTAGGCCTGACATGTGGTAGCTCAGCAAAATAAATGATTGCAAAATTACTGAAAAATTGCATCATTATCTTAAGCAATGGCAAAACTATTGTTTGGTAGCTGAGAACTCAACAACTAGAAAGCAAATTTTGCTAGATGAACAGATTTTCTTAATCTAACTGGAATGATTATAGAAGTAGTAGAAAAATAAACAGGAAAATGATAAGTAATTATGACAACATATAAAATGGCTGTGTTTTAGTCTGATGTTAGTATGATATTCTTTTTTCCCCTTGGATAAGTATTTATCTATTGGATATTGATAATTTCATATATTTTCTCATTAGAGCAAGTTATTCAGATGGAAAACTAAAAGCTCCTCCTAAACCATGTGCAGGCAATCAGGGGACCCAGATCACGGTAAGAATGGTAGATGGGAAAGTAAATTACTGAAAAAGAGCTTTGTATAAATATTGAAATAAAACATAAAATTGTCTGAGTTTTCAGAGTAATAATAAGATGAATTTTTATAGCTAATAGAAGCCCCAAGATATCACCCTCTAAGCAAGAGAAATGATTATCGGCTTTTGTGGCATGGCAACATGCTCCCCCTTGTTGTTTTGAAGGGGCTGGGAGATTCTTTATCAGTATGGCAGAAATCAGTGGCAGAGTAATTGGCAACGAAAGAAGATTAAGCTTGGTTTTAGAAGATGTAGGTTAGAGCCCCAGCCATTTCACTCAATGGTTGTGTGTCCAGAGGCAAATTACTTAACATTCCTTACCCTTAGTTTTCTTGTCTGTCAAATGGAACAAAGAATACTTGCCCTCTTGCCTTAAAGGGTGTTTGGTGAGACATGACTATATTTTTAGGCAGGAGGAAGTCCACCATGCTGCCTATGTCTATGGTGCCTCAGTTGGTCTCTTTCCATTCTGTGATTCCACAAAGCACCCCACTGTAATACTATGCATCCTGCCCCTCCACCTTCTTAGTCCCAGCTAGAGCACATCTCCCTGAAGGCCACTTTAACCTGCCTAACTCCCAGGCATGAGGAGACAGGCAGGAGACAGAAAAGAATGTGGGCTTCACAGTGCATGTTCAGAGATATCCTGTACCAGGGTTACCACAGTATGATTTTCAAGAACTCCAAATGATTTCAGAAGTTTTATGATTATTCTTTGTTTGAAAAATATTTTTGGATGCCATGTGCTATTATAATTGTTTGTAAATTTTCATGTGTGCCCTACTAATTCATATGCTTTCTTGAGCAAGATCATGCTTTATTTGTCTTCATATTTTCAGCACAAAGCAAAGAGCCTGGCATAGAGAGAGCCCCCAGTACATACTTGAGAAATCAATGAATGCATGTACGAGGCAGGAAAAATGTTCTTTAATTCCTTTGTTAATTCTGTCTTATCCCTTACTCCCTCCCCCAGTCAGGGATTAGAACTGTGCTATTGGTAAATATAATTGGATTCACTACCTTAAGACCCAGATTTATAGCTAGACAACTTGGGTTTTCATTTCCATGTGCTTCTATGAATTTATTAGAAAAATCAATCTTCTGTTCAGGTGGAGGACCTTTTTTACAACATATCCACGAGGAGGAAAGCTTTAAAACATCCAAGTGAAGAGTATGGGAAAATTTTGGAAGTTGTTGGCAGGTAACAGTCCAGAATCTGGGAGGTGGGTCTCTGAGATCTGTCACCAAAGGAATGTGTCCCAGCACTTATAAATTGAGAACAATTGCTAAGATTGGTGACAAACAGCAAGACTAGCTTACAAATTATTTCTGGTCAAGGTTTAGTCACCAATTCTGGGCTTTCTCTCATCTCTCCAGAAAAGAGCAGTTGGTCTTTCTTTATATTATGAGGTTCTTTGGTGGCAAGCAAAACAAACTGACTCTAGTTAACTTGAGCAGAAAAGAAATGTGTTAGAAGGCTAGGAGTTACTTACCAAGTGGAAAAAAGTATGGATAGCAGCTCCTTGGAGAGGGCAAGAATCAGAGTGCCTTCCAGGACTTAATGTCATGACCCTGCTCCAATTGTTTTCATTCTTTTCCTGACATTGCTTTAGAGTCTTTTTGCCGGGAGAGTATTTTGATTGGCATAGCCTGGGTCACACCATCATTACTCACATCTATGGGGAGTAGGTTTTTTGATTGACAATCTGACTAAGGGTGCATCAAGTGGAATGGGATAACAGAGGTAGTTTTCCAAAGGAAGATTAGAAGCTGTTTCTAGAAGGAGGAAAGGGGGTTTAGGGCAGGTGAAAACAATACCTTAATCTGCTGGTACAAATGGCTCTAGCATAGGCTGTCTAAACCCACATATCCTTGAATGTATTGAATAGGGGTGTGTTAATTATTTTTCATTATTTCTAAAAAATCTGAAATGAATCAAACATTTGCCCATAATAAAATGGCAAAGGCTCATACATCAAGTTTTTTGCTTTTTCCTGAAATTGTATGAATCAGTGTCAGAATATTCATTTACTGAAAATAAAGGCATTCTATTTTGGCTCTAGGTATGGTAAAGTGAGTTATTGTTACTTAATAAATTCAATTTGGTAGATATAGTCCTTCGGTTCATGCGGCCATGGAGGGAGGAGTAGTGAATAATGGCCAAACAAGAAAGAAGGGACAGAAAGAAGCCAGTGAAGAGTGGGGTGTATTAAGGGCTCTGACAGAGAATAGAAGTGTGTGGGTGTTGTGAGTGCTGGGTTTTCAAGGTGTCCTTGAGGCAAAACAGACCTTTTGGGACACTGAAAATAAAACTAAAGAGATGTGGCAAGATATCCTTGAGTCTAATCAGCAGCCTATAAAAGCAGAGGATATTGTTTTTTGTTTGATTGAGTCACATTAGCATTGATACCTCCATCAGGTCTGTTGGTTTATTTTTCTGCTAGTAAAATAGGATGTATTGAGATGTTTTTGTTTGTATATACCTTTGTTTAGATCACTCAACTCCACCAATTGATTTAACTACAAGGGGGCTCTGACATCTGTTGTATACTTGGCTACTCTTTACTTACCCTTTTGTTTTTCTTTTCCAGGTATTCAATACATAATTCGGGTATTAGTTTCTTGGTTAAAAAAGTAAGTTCTTGATTTATGGAGAATGGTTTTGTATTATGAAAAGAAAAGGGGGGATTTTTAACATATATTTTGCCTGTGGAGATATGGTTTATGATGTGTCAGTTACAACTGTGAGACAGTAACTGTCTGTATCTGTATCTTCTGTTCTGTTTATCAGCAAGGTGAAACAGTAGCTGACATTAGAACACTACCCAATGCCACAACCGTGGACAATATTCGCTCTATCTTTGGAAATGCTGTTAGTCGGTATGTTGATAAGATATATATAAAAAACCTTTTGCATTTCTTGTCTTGGTTTTTCATTCCATCACATCATTTTACAATCTGTCAAAATAGTACCTGTCTTAACAGTTTGCTTTAGTCAGATACACAGGCTTGTTTTTAGGCTTCAGATTCATTAATAGAGTCATTCATTCATATAATCAGTGCTTCCTGGGTGCATGTTATCTCCTAGATGCTGTGGCTGTAAATCAGTGTGTTCTCTCTAGGTCTTAGTCTTCAGAATATTTATAGTGTAGTAGAATTCTTTTATCCTCCAATGCTCCCTCTTTTCCTTGTGTTTCCATCATCATTTTAGGATTTAGTGTGTATCATTATTTAAAGGATTTAGTGTGTATCATCATTTAAAGTATGATGATACAAAGTAAAATGAAATCAGTTTAGGATTTCATTTATTTATCTATCTTTGAACATTTATTAGTTATCTCCCGTTCCAGGCTTTGTGCCAGAAGTTATTGGATATTAAGATAAATAAAATATTTCTTGCCCTTAAAGACTAGATTTGCAAGTGTCATCAAATATTCATGATCATAATAAGAGGGAAGTTGCTTGCATTATGGATTCCTCATTGTGCTCCCCTCCGTGTGTAAAATCCACCATTTCCATCACACATTCCTAGCTAAATCTCAAGATTTTTACAAAGCCCAAAGTGCCTATGTCATAATCTGAAAGGGAAAATGCTGAGACCCTTCCATATGCCAGGCATGCACCAGACACTGTGCATACACAGGTGACTGACACAGTCCCTCGTTTCACTTTTGCTAGAAATCGTAAAAGCAACAGCAGTTGTCCCAGAACCCAATCTTTACTTTGAAGAACAAATTATTTATTCTTTGAGCCAAATCAAATTCCTAATTAGAGAACAACCAGTTTGCTTTTAATTACCCTTTTCTTTCTAACTAAGTGTTAATGAATTAATTTTTTTTTTAACTGTGCTCCCAGAGTGAGCTTTTATAGTGTAACTTTTAAGAGCTTCTTGACTAAATTTTAAGACTCAGAATTAGTTGTTATGAAATTTAGAGGGACTGTATGAGATTAGAAATCCCCTGGAGCAGCATTTGCCAAAGCAGGTTTCCAGAACACTAGCCTTTTGAGACATTTTGGGGAAAAAGAGTTTGCTGATTCAGTGTGTAGGAAATGCTGCAAGCCATACCCTCCACTTAGAGATTCTGAGCACTACTGTATGAAAAGCTTCCCCCATCCAATCAGTAAACTCTTACTGAATGCCTGCTATTTACCAGGTGCAGATAGAAAAAAGCAGAAATGATTCTTGCCCTCAGACAACTTTCTAGTTGGAAAAACACATGAAATAATTCTGCCTTTCATTAGCAGGTTGTGCTAGATGCCTCAGAGGAAACATACAGTGAGTGATGAGAGAGTATCTGGGGTCAGAGAGAGGGATAGTCAGAGCAGGCTCTTTGAAGAAGTAATCATCGTTGAGATATGAGGGATAAATAAAAATTAACTAGCTGTGCAATAGGTTAGCAGTAGAGATTTCCAGGCAGAGGGACCAGCACCTGGAAAGAAATGTGTGGCTTGTCTGAAGACTTCTTTTCTACTTACTAACCTCCCCTCCCAAATAAACACGCTCTGGGGAACACCACACAGGAACCACATCGTGGTGTTATTCAGTATAGTAATTCGGCAGAGATGAGTTTTTGGATCTCGTCTTTGAGAGATAATTACTAAGATACATGGAAGTTTCAGCAAAATAAGGTCTCAGAGCTTGTACTCATTGTTAAATCCCAATAATTAAAGCAGTGCCTGGCATATAGCATAAGTGCTTGAAAACACTGACTGCGTAGATAGGTGGGTGGATAGATGGATGGATGGGCAGATGAGTGGGTGTGGGGGTGCATGAACAGATAATGGATAGGTGGATGGGTGATCCCAGAGGACCTTAATTAACCAAGTCTCTGGGGTCCTCATTTGGCAAAGTTAGTTTATGGGAAGGAGCCCTATGTCTTCTCATTCTGATTCTTTTATAATATTTGAGTCTTCCAGTGTTTTCAAAAGCTTTGAAATTTCTCTTTTCTAACCAGAGAACTGATAGAAGTTGGATGTGAGGATAAAACTTTGGCCTTCAAAATGAACGGCTACATATCCAATGCAAACTACTCAGTGAAGAAGTGCATCTTCTTACTCTTCATCAACCGTAAGTGAAAAGGAACCAAATGGGGAAATCCATCCACAGAGAATTTTATGGGACCCTGGAAAAATTCCTAATCCACAGGTTTGATTATACACAGGGAAACCTCATGCCAAAGTTTGGTTTGATTAGGAGGTATTTATAAATTTTTTTTTCCAAGTCTGTACTTAGCCTTTAAATACATGTTGTTACAGAGACTGGTTCTCAACTCTAAGAGGAAGCCAAGGGCATCACAGGCCCCTGTGAGCCAGTACACCTTCCTCTTTTGCTGACATAGGAGGCTTTATAAGCAGGCCCAGGCACAGCAAAGCTCTGCCCTTAGAGCATGGGCCACTGTTTGAAATTGGACAGCAGGACACAAGAGGGCTACCTTGGGTATGGATATTGTCATTAAACTAAAGAAATTGAATGCTAAGCCCTTTTTGAGAGTTTTCTTTTAAAAAAAATGAGATATATGATGCAAAGAACAGTTCCAGAAATTAGGAAGGAAATTAACTAAATGAATTTGGATTTTTCTCAAATTCCCTTCAAGTCCTTATCTCTCTGCTGACATATGTTTACATGATAGTCACTTACAAAGTAAGTACTATTTTGCATTGTTTCTTATAACTTAATTGTATATTACAAGGTTTTGATAGTGATAGAGCAATAGCAAATAATCCCACAGTCTGACACTTCTTCATTTTTCATTCAGAAACAAGATGCATCTTTCCAAATGTTCAGTTTTCATCCTTTTTATCTTATGAGTTCTATCTTTATTTTTAAAGCATTTTGTAATAATTTTATATTAATATTTTTGCTTTGTTTGCTATTGGAAATGGTTTATTCCCTCCTTCTCTGTATAGCAATAACTGGATATAAGTGTCTCAAAATATGCATGTTTTACAGCCGTGTTCAGAGCAATGCAGGAACAGTGCAGAGAGAGCCAATCATTTTACAGACACATTCTGTTAAACTGATTTATATTAGCAAGATTATTTCCTACTTCATTAAGAAGGACTGATATATAACAAAGCCTGATACATAACAAAGCTTGTTTTAATCAAGGCTCAAAATATGTTTTTCAGTCATTTTTTTCTAACCGTGAAGAATATCTGCTTCATAACACATACATTGGCTATAGGGTAGACAGACAAAGTCACTGTAAGTGCTGTCTAGACTGGCCTCTGTCGGGGTTTCCATGGGGGCTGCATACCACAGTCTCTGCATTCCCATTAGCTAATCTGTCCACGATGCCAAGTTCCCAATAGCAAAGACAGGTCAGACTCTTAAGCATGCCATTCAGTTATCTACACACTGTGCAGGCTCACTCAGGTGGCAGGGACAAAGAACACTCCTTGAGCTTGTCTGGAGCTCAGAAATCTCAGCAGAGGGGCTCCAACTGTGCTTTTGTTAGGGACCCACACCTACTCCAGGCCTGTGTGGTCAGGACACGTGTTACAGGGTACAGTTACATTATTGAAGGGGCCGTGGATGTGGTGAGCATTCAAAGAATAATAGTCTCCTTGCTGATAAAATTATGGCCACTCTTCTTGTTGGAAATAAAAAGACGTGACATACCCTTGGCTACAGTGACACGGGACAGCAGATCATCAACAGGTCATCTAAAACCTGTCTAGAAAGAAGGGAGAGCTATGTTTTCTCAGAATACATCTTTCACTGGTTTTAGGCTTCTGTCTCCCAGCCTTTATTGTTTTCTGCCCTCTCCAAACCTGCCTCATTTCCTAAATTGCCTTAAACACACATACAGGCATTTGTACTGCCTGAAGGTCTGGAATACTCATCCTTCAGTACTCAGTGTGGATGCACCACTGTTGGAACTCCCTGAGCAGAGTCAGTTGCTCCCTCATCTCACCATATAGCACAAACCCCTCTATAATAGTGCTGACCACTTGGGGTGGGAATTAGTTTATTCACCACTGTATTGTCTCCCAGCACTTGGCACATGTGATAGCCAGTATGTATTGCAGAATGAAAAGTCTGAGAGCTGATGTCATACTTCCCATTGTGCCCAACAAGGGCAAAGCTAGTCCCACATGGGCTGATGGAGGGGAAGGGAAGTAGGGAGGCAGAATTTATTGTCCTATCATGTTTTCTGCTACTTAGCTGAAAGGAGAGAGTCCCAAGCCCATAGTGAGATGCTGGGAAGTGGTAGCAGGTAAAGGGGGCCCTTTCTTCCTGGGGATATGATGTGCACATCATTCTGGATCCTTTCCTCCTCAGGTGATTTTGTGGCTTGACATGAATGTGCATCTGTGATCTCACCCCTCTGGACAGTTTTGAACTGGTTACTTCCTTTTTATTTTTTAGATCGTCTGGTAGAATCAACTTCCTTGAGAAAAGCCATAGAAACGGTGTATGCAGCTTATTTGCCCAAAAACACACATCCATTCCTGTACCTCAGGTAACGCAGAATCAAAATCCTCACCCAAGACTCACAGGAACAGAAATTCTGTGAGGCTTTCCTGTTTGAAAGAGATGGCCTAGCTTCTTTAATAGCCCAGTCAGAGTAGATCCCACACACCAGTGCCAAAGGATGTTCTGTCCCTTCTCACAGGTAAAAGGCACATTACTCCCTAATTTAGCAGAACCTCACTGAGAGCCTCCCAGGTGCCAGCCAGCTTCATGTTCGGGACACAAAGGTGAATGACGTGTCTCGTCCTTCTGGAGTGGTTGGTAGCCATTGGTCCAAGGAGAGACAGGGATGTGCTCAGAAGGCTCTGGATATTATTTCTGCCAGGGTCAATCAACGAAGCCAAAAACAGCTTTTTCCTTCCATGAAAGACAGTCTTCTGCTCTATGGAGATTCTCATCTTAGCCTCTCCATTGTTGATATGCCAAGAGTTTCACTAAAATAATTTAGCAGTCATAAATAATTTAGCATTTGCATCAAACAGACTAAACCCCATAGTAGGTATTTGAAATACAGAATAAATATGAGATACTCCTGCTCTAAAGAAATTTAGTCTAGGGGCTGACTTAATGGAAGATGTTCTTTGCATTGTTTCTGGTTCTACTACTAGCGTGTCTATTTCACATTCTTAGCATTTTTATCATAGTATGACAAAAGATCACTCTCTTAGTAACAGGGCTGTTATTTGTACAGGGCATGGTTCTTATTAAAATGTCTTAAGTCTGAAACCCTCTGAATTGAAATTATGTTAATTTCTCTTTGTTTTAGTCGTTTTTATTTTTATTTTTTTTTTAAGTGATGGAGTCTTATTCTGTCACCCAGGCAGGAGCACAGTGGCATAATCAAAGCTCACTGCAGCCTCGTACTTTTGGGCTCAAGTGATCATCCCACCTCAGCCTCCCAAGTAGCTAGGGCTATACGTGTGAGCCACCACAGGTGACTTCTTTGTTCTAGTTTTGATTGAACTGGAAAGGGAGTATGTGTGTAAAAATTGTTGTTAAAGGTAGTTTTTAGATTAAATGTAGAATTTCTGACTTGCTCTTGTTTTCCCTTGCAAAGTAATTAACTGGTCAAGTTATCACTCTGTTCCTTCTCTATATTAGTCAGAGTCCAAACAGGAGATAGAGACTATATAACATTTTTAACAGGGAGAGTTTAATATAAAGAATTACAAACAGGGGATTAGAGGAATCGGAGATTGGATAGTAAGAGGTGAAGACAGGAATAGCCAATATAATGAGCAGCCATTACCCGTCACCACACTCAGAATGTGGATGTCAGCGCCCTGACTGAGATGCAAACCTTATTGAGAGAATGCAGCTGTGGCTCACTGCATGGTGGGGAAGTCGATGAGGCGTGCTTCCTGGCATCATTAAGGGAGTGCTGGAGGGAACTGCCCACAAGTAGGGGCCATGTGCTGCTGGCAGCCTGTGCAAAGGAACTTGCAGAAGTCTGACAGAAACAAGTGTGCCCTAATTTGGCATAGAAACCCCTTCCTCCTCCAGTGTCCCTCCAGCTCTTTGCTGACAAAGCTTCACATTGCAATGCTCCACTATCACAGCAAGCAATGAAAGATGGACTCGGAGTGAGGAAATACATTGATATTAATAGCTGGCATTGCCTCTAAACTGACTTATGTATTACATTTTAATGCTATAAGGTACTCTTGCAAATATTATTGTTTTGATCCTCATGTAATACTGAAAAGTAAGTAGGAAACCTGTGTTCATGGTTCCAGATGAGAAAACAAATCCAGAGAAGCTAAGTGCCCTACCCAAGGTCATGTGATAAGAAATTCCACTCATTCTAAAATGAAGATAATTATAGCTAACATGTAATAAATGTGTCAGGTACATCCAAAGTGCTTCACATGAAGTTAGTCCCCACCATAAACCTGAGATAGGTAATGCTATTATGTCAACTTTACAAATGAAGAAACTGAAGCAAAGAAAGATGGTATAACTTACCCAAAGCTACACAGCTCTTAAGGAGCAGAGCCAATATTTGAACACAGTCACTTAGACTTGATCTTGAGGTTTTGACCGCAGTGTCATTTGGCGCCCCCAAGCCTTCTGGCCATTGCACATACCATGTGTAGATTTTTCCTCCCATCTCCCACCAGCTAAGGTAATTGTTCTCTTTTTGTTCTGCCAGTTTAGAAATCAGCCCCCAGAATGTGGACGTCAATGTACACCCCACAAAGCATGAAGTTCACTTCCTGCATGAGGAGAGCATCCTGGAACGGGTGCAGCAGCACATTGAGAGCAAGCTCTTGGGCTCCAACTCCTCCAGGATGTACTTCACCCAGGTGAGGGCATTTCTCACCCAGCTGTTTCTCCAGTGCCTTTGCCACTTTGAAATGTGCCCTGTCAGACATGAGAGCCGAGATTTTTGCCTGTTACTTTAGAACTTTCTTTGCAAGTATTACTTTGGTAACTTTCTTTCTTTCTTTCTTTCCTTTCTTTTCCTTTCCTTTCCCTTTCCTTTCCCTTTCCCTTTCCCTTTCCCTTTCCCTTTTCCTTTCCCTTTCCCTTTCCCTTTCCTTTCCTTCAGACTCCACGATCTCTAACAAATCTCTCTTTTTTTTTTCTGAGACACAGTCTCACTCTGTTGCCCAGGCTAGAGTGCCGTGGTGTCAGCCTAGCTCACAGCAACCTCAAACTCCTGGGTTCAAGCCATCCTACTGCCTCAGCCTCCCAAGTAGCTGAGACTACAGGCATGCACTACCATACCCGGCTAATTTATTCTCTCTATATATTAGTTGGCCAATTAATTTCTTTCTATTTATAGTAGAGACAGGGTCTCGCTCTTGCTCAGGCTGGTTTTGAACTCCTGACCTTAAGCAGACCACCCGCTTTGGCCTCCCAGAGTGCTAGGATTGCAGGCGTGAGCCACCATGCCCGGCCAGTAGTTTTCTTATATTTATTGTTATTTATTTATTTAGAGACAGGTTCTTCCTATGTTGTCCATGCTGGTCTCAAACTCTGGGCTCAAGCAACCCTCCGGCCTCATCATCCCATGTAGCTGGGACTGCAGGCACAGGCCACCATGCCCCATCCTGATTATTTTCTTTTAGGAATATTTTCTTCTTTGAACCTAATTATAAAGGTATTGTGCCATTGATCCTGGGCCTAGAGTCATGAGGCCTGAGCTCATTTTCTGATTTTGTCTCCATCTGAAACTTTAGACCAACTTCCTAGGAAACAAGCCATCTGAAAATGGGATAAGGTATTCCTTCAGTATGTTCTTCTCCACTGAAGATGTTCAGGAGGAAGCTGGTCCCACCTACACAGGGCAGAGTAGAGGGGCTGGGTTCCAGGGAGCAGTGGGAAGAGTGGAAAGAGCAGGGGCTTTAGTATCAGAGCTATTTTATCAGCCATGTGACAAACCTTCCCTGGCCTCCATGTCTACCTCAGTAAAGATAGAACTGGTCATCCCCACATCCAAGGACAGTTACAAGCAGTAGGTGAACAGTGAACAGAAAGTGTCTGATACGAGGCCTGGCACTATTCATCTTATTATAATTGTCCAGGTTCTAAGTGCCTATAATTCTAAGTTACTTCCCTTCCCTGGGGCCATGGTTATCCTAAGCAGGTTAGATAATATGCTCTCCAGTCTGCCTTCCCAGTTCTAAGATGATGTGGTTCTGGGCAGCCCTTTATTCAGGGTGAGGGTATGTTTGCCAAAACTACAAAAATAGAAATATTTTCTTGTTACGTTACACTGGATCCTACAAGCTGAAAGTGGGCTTCTGTGAGACTATATTTCTTAGAAAACTTTTTAAATCACCAAGCAGATGAATGTTTTCCATATGAAAATTCAGCTACCCACCTGGAAAGAGCCTGGGTGGGAGAAGGCATGGGGACTAAGCAGTGAGAGAGCAGGGCAGCACCACTGCCCTGGAACCCACACACCTGAAGATGTTAGGACAGAGAGGGAGTGAGTCCCCACAGGCTGCTACTGATGACACCTGACAGGGGTATGTGGCAGGTAGGCAGAAGGGAGTTTTGCCTAGAAACCAGCTCTCATTCCTCTGTTACTTTTGATAAGCCCCTGGTACCAACATGAGTCCCAGGTCTTAGAGGTAATAAGTGCACCAGGCCTTGCAGTGCCCACAGACAAGATGAGCCCACATATGTCTCCAGTGAGGGTTACTATGTCTAGTGTGGTTAGTGCCCTTGGAGCAGTATCTGATACATAGGAAGTGCCCGAGAAATATTAGTTGCTTTGAAATCTGTTGCTTGCTTAGCCTCAGTGCCCCTTTATTGCTCCTCTTACTCTGTCTCCTTCACAAATATGCATTGAGACTCTTCTGTGGGACTGCCCTGTGTTGGGTACCTGGGGTTGCAGCTTAGATGTTCCTGCCTTCACAGAGGCACTCACGGTGTCCTAGAGAATCCATCCCATGAGAGAGAAAAGCAGACTCAGGGGAGTGTACAGGAGCGGTTCCTTTCCTGCCCTTGGGCAGTCAGGGAAGGGAAGGATGGGACATGGATGACGGGACCTGAAGGCTCAGTAGGAGTTTGCTGGGCCAAAGGGGAGGGGGAATGAGAGTGTTTCAGGCAGAGGAAATGGCAAGGACAAAAGCCTGGGGTGCAAGACAACATGTGTTTGAGGGTCTAAAAGTTCAGTACAGTGGATCTGATGTTCTCCACCCCCTGGCTGCCATTAGAATCACCTGGAAAGCTTTGAGAAAATACCAATGTCTGGGTCCTCCCCAAACCAATCATTCTTGGGTGGTGGGGCCGGAGCAGGTGCTGTCATGTGCAGCCCAGGGTTAAGCCGTGGTGGCCCTACTTAGGGGGTGGCAGTGATGGAGTTGAAGTGGAATAGTTCAGACCAAATGGAGGGGTTTTCATTTCATCAAGATATTAAAGAGTTTAGATTTCAACTTGGCGGGAACTGATGGGATCTGATTTGCATTTTACGAAGAGCTCTCTGGTTGCAATGTCAGAAGTGGATTGAAGAGGAGCAAGGTGGAAACTGCAGTGATTTGGGAAAAGTTGTGAGCAGGCCAGGATATGAGAAGTAGCTCCATTCACTAATAGTTGAGAATTTAGTATTGCAGGACCTGGAAGTGGCCTGGCTGATGGGAAGTGAGAGGAGAGGGCCAAAGTGTGAGATGAAGATGCACAGCATATGGCCTGGCCCAGAGTGACAGCCCTTTGCTCTGTCCCAATTGAGGTCCAAAAGAAGAGATTTGGGCTGGGTGCAGTGGCTCACGCTTGTAATCCTAGCACTCTGGGGGGCCAAGGCGGGTGGATGGCTTGAGGTCAGGAGTTCGAGACCAGCCTGAGCAAGAGTGAGACCCCATCTCTACTAAAAATAGAAAGAAATTAATTGGCCAACTAAAAATATATAGAAAAAATTACCCAGGCATGGTGGCACATGCCTGTAGTCCCAGCTACTTGGGCGGCTGAGGCAGAAGGATTGCTTGAGCCCAGGAGTTTGAGGTTGCTGTGAGCTAGGCTGACACCACGGCACTCTAGCCTGGGCAACAGAGTGAGACTGTGTCTCAGAAAAAAAAAAGAGAAATTTGTTAGAGATCGTGGAGTCTGTGGCTCCATAGGGAAAAGAACCTCTCAGCATGCCTCATCTTATCTTGGATGAGTCAGATTCATTTAGTTAGATTACATTTTATTTTCCAATAAAACTTTCATAGTCCTGACCAGTGTGTCTTCAGAAGGAAAGTGCATTTCTGAATCAGAGGCCTACCTCTGTTGGTATGGTGACGCCGGTTTTGCGGGCACCTTGCTACCATAAAGCATTGTTGTGGGTGGTGAGATCCAAGCTTAGAGCTGTTCCTGTTCCTACAGGTTGTTTAGAATACCTTCTCTTCATGCCAACAGCAGGTCACACTGGCTCCTGACTTTTGGGCCATGGAGTCATCTTTCTGGTCCCCAGCTTGTGTCTTGCCCTCCAGTGCCCAGGGCCAGGACATCAAAAGCCCTGGTTTGCAGTGAATCCATTTGGTATGGAAATCAGGAACCATGGGGATTCTTGCAGATGTGTTCCAACTCTGTCATATTGGATAAGGCATTTCACTTTCCCAGACTTTAAAATTATAGTCTGCAAAGTAGTTGTTATGTTAATTTCTGCTTCCCCAAAACCCACTTGTTGATATTGCAAAGGCAAATGAAGTAAATGTATTTCAACAGTCTTAAATTGTCCTGGAGGAAAAAGGCTTTACCTTTTTGAACAGAGTTGCTACTTTATTTAACTTTTTATTATGAATAGTTCTAAGTACTCATAAAAGTAGATAATACAACAAATATCTATATGCTTCTCACGCAGCTTCAGCAACTGTCAGCATTTTACTATATTTATTTTTTCAGTCTCTCCTCTACTTGGGGTCGGGAAAGGAGTATTTTAAAGCATATTCCAAACAATTATTTCTTCCCTTGTACCTCATTCATCTAACAATATTTTTTCCTTAGATAATCACAATGTTATTTTACACCTAGTAAAATTAATAGTAAGTGTATCATTTAATATCCAATCCACATTTAAATATCTCAGTTATCAGAAAAAGATCTTTTATAGTTTTGTTCGAATCTGTATTCTGTCAAGTTGTACTCATTATATTTGGTTATGTCTCTTAAACATCTAAGTCTTTGAAGCTAGAAGTCACTCTAACTTTTTTTGTTATTTCCATTGGCCCTGTGCTTTCTATCATGATCCAGCAGGAGGCGCATAATGACTTGTTATGTCATTATGGTGATAAGCTTCATCAATGGGCTCAGTTGGTGACAGCCTGGTTCCCTCATTGTAAAGTTACCCATCACCATTTAGCTTAATGGTTTCACCATTCATCGATGACAGATTACCCAAATCAGTTATCTCATTAAATCACAAGATTATGATTTTCTGATTTTATCATTTTTTTCTGTATTCATTGTCTATAATTCTTTTGTATAGAAGAACTTTCCCTCATTTGTTAGAACTATTTGGTTATCCCGAAACATAGTTCATCCTAGAAAGTAAGGCCAAATGCTGAATTCTGTCTCTTTAGTTACCAGTTTTCAAAGGAATGAGTTGGTGGCCTAGCAGTTTCCAGTGGTGTTGAATGACTTTTTCTTTTCTCTTTCTCCTTCTCTCTTCCCCTCCATGACTCTTTCCCTCTCTCCTCACTTTCCCTTTTGCTCTTGCTCAGTATTTTGTCATTGCTATTAATAAAGCAACACAGTTTAATCAATTTAGTTATTTTTCTTTTTATGCTCAAATTATTTCATCTCAGTCCAATGGAAGCCCCTTGAAGCTGGTGCCTTCTACCTTTTGACCCAATTCCATTAGTCTTGATAATTTCCTTGATTCTGGCAAGACAAGATGTTGGAGGCATACTTTATACTTTGCTAGTCCAATACTGGAACTGGCCGTTTCTCCAAGGAGCCGTTGATTTTAGTGGGAACGGTAGAGACTATAATCTGGGATCTGGGGGTCCTTATTGCTACTTGGTAGTCATTGCTTTTAGGTGTTTCTGGGGACAGAGCTGGGAAATATGTATATTTAAAAATAGACAGTTGAATACTCATTGCCAGGAGCTAGGAGGAGGGGGAAATGGGACATTATTGTTTAATGGGCACAGAGTTTCAATTTGGGGAAGATGAAAAAGTTCTGGAAATGGGTGGTAGTGATAATGTGAATGTACTTAATGCCACTGAACTCTCACTTAAAAGTGATTAAAAGGGTAAATTTTATGTTATATTTTACCACAATAAAAAAATAAAGTCTCTTATGGCAGCAAAATAAAATAGACAAAAATTTAAGAATCTTGTGCTGATATTTCCATTTAGGCATATTTTAAGATTGTAAGGATTTTTGCTTAATTCTTGAATTTTTTTTTTTTTTTTTTTTTGAGACAGAGTCTTGCTTTGTTGCCCAGGCTAGAGTGAGTGCCGTGGCGTCAGCCTAGCTCACAGCAACCTCAAACTCCTGGGCTCGAGCGATCCTTCTGTCTCAGCCTCCCGAGTAGCTGGGACTACAGGCATGCGCCACCATGCCCGGCTAATTTTTATATATATATATCAGTTGGCCAATTAGTTTCTTTCTATTTATAGTAGAGACGGGGTCTCGCTCTTGCTCAGGCTGGTTTTGAACTCCTGACCTTGAGCAATCCGCCCGCCTCGGCCTCCCAGAGAGCTAGGATTACAGGCGTGAGCCACCGCGCCCGGCCAAATTCTTGAATTTTATATGTAAACCTTTCATTTTATATTCCAAAGTTCAGTAAGAATTCCTTCTGTAGTAATAATTCTATAATCATAACTATGCCTGTTCTGGTTCTAGCTTCTTTCTCCAATACTGCTCCTTTTGGGGACCTGCACATCTATACTTAGTATTCTGAGTCACCCCACCATCTTCTTTTTTGATACAGACTTTGCTACCAGGACTTGGTGGCCCCTCAGGGGAGGTGGTTAAATCCACAACAAGTCTGACCTCATCTACTTCTGGAAATGGTGACAGAGTCTATGCCCACCAGATGGTTCGTACTGATTCACGGGAACAGAAGCTCGATGCTTTTCTGCAGCCTCTAAGCAAGCCCCTGTCAAGCCAGCCCCAGACCATCGTCCCAGAAGATAACACAGATGTTTCTAGTGGCAGGGCCAGGCAGGAAGATGAGGAGATGCTTGAACTCCCAGCCCCTGTCGAAGTGGCTGCCAAGAATCAGAGCTTGGAGGGGAATGCATCAAAGGGGACTTCAGAAACAGCAGAGAAGAAAGGACCCACTTCCAGCCCAGGCAACCCCAGGTATGGCCTTTGAAAAGTGCCACTTGCCTCCTTTGCTCTATAATAAAACTGCCTTCTAACTTTGGCTTTTCATGAACCATTTGCATTTCTCTCTGCCTGACCTGCCCTCCACTAGGATGGGGCTGTGGTCTTCACTAGGATGGGGCTGTGGCCTTGTCCACTGTTTGCCTTTGACCATGGCTTTAGCGTCACCCACCATGGTATTCTTTGAAATGGTTTAAATGTCCATAGTTCCAGGCATTAGTTAAAAATACATTAGACTGGGCCGGGCGTGGTGGCTCACGCCTGTAATCCTAGCACTCTGGGAGGCCGAGGCGGGCGGATTGCTCGAGGTCAGGAGTTCAAAACCACCCTGAGCAAGAGCGAGACCCCGTCTCTACTATAAATAGAAATAAAATTAATTGGCCAACTAATATATGTAGAAAAAAAAAATTAGCCAGGCATGGTGGCGCATGCCTGTAGTCCCAGCTACTTGGGAGGCTGAGGCAGGAGAATTGCTTGTGCACAGGAGTTTGAGGTTCCTGTGAGCTAGGCTGACGCCACAGCACTCACTCTAACCTGGGCAACAAAGCGAGACTCTGTCTCAAAACAAAAAAACAAAAAAAAACATTAGACTTTGGAGTAGTAGTCCAAATGAATTAAAAAAAAAAAAAAAACTGGAAAAAAGCAGATTTATCTTTTATTTTTAGTAAAGAATTTTGATAAAACCTCAACCCCAGACATGGCAAGAGAGAGAAGCCTAAAATATCCCAAGGGTTATCCATCTTACCCAAAGCTGCTTTTACTTCTTTCCAAAGAAACACACTTTCTGAATCCAATTTGTAAAACGCCCTGAAGTATGGGAGCTAGCAGTGAAAGGGAGCTACAGAAAAGGGGCGGGAATGGTACTAATAAAGGGTGTCATTTAAATTTGAACATTTCCGGTGTACTCTCTGTAGGTACTCTAAGACGTTGTCTTACTGAGCTCGGTAAAGTAGATATTCTTTATTTAATGTGTACTCATATTAACCTGGAGCTCAAGTGAAGTCATTTGCCCAAGGCTGCACGGACGTGATATGTGACAACCAAAACCCGTGACATTACCTGGCCATTGAACTTGGACTAGTTACTTAACTCCAATTTGCTCATTTCTGAATCAGCCTAGCAAGATGACTTCTAAGAATTTTTTCCAGAAAATAATAAAGGAGGCTAATATTTATTGAGCACCTACTGTGTGCCAGATACATACATTCTCTCATTTAATGTTCTTTATAGCCCTGCAGGGAAAGTATTATATTTGTTTATTACTTGGGGAACTAAGTGATATTTACCACACTGGAAAGGAATTTTTTAAATTCAAAATCAGATTGTATCACTCTTCTGTTGAAAATTTTTCAGTGGCTTCCCATTACACTTGGGATAGAACCTAAATCCTTCCCCCTGCCCTCCTTCCAGCCCTCCACTTTCCTTCTCCCTCGTGGTGCTTTGCATGAGCATGCCTCGGGTGACTAATCTGAACTGACTGAGCTTCCCACCCTCTTTGCCCTTGAATTTCCCTCAGCCTAGGAAGGCTCTGGCTTCTTGTTACTCAATTCTCAACTCAAATGTCATCTCTTGCCAGAGGCCTTCTTTGTCCATTTAGTCTAAAGTTCCCTCTCCTCTCACCTCCCCATTGTTCTATCATGTTACCTTGGTTTTTTTTTTTTCTCGTATTTACCACTACTTAAAATAATCCTTGTCTGTTGCTTTCTCTCCCACTAGAAGGTAAGCCTTGTGAGGGCAGGTGTGCCACGTCGGTTTTGTTCATTGCTGTTTGTAGTTGGTATGAAACAGTGTCTGAAGGGTGGATAGGTGGGGGAATGAATGAATGAGACTTGACAAGGTCAGCTTTCTTGCTCAAGGCCCTGCAGCTCTGTAGGACAAAGCTAGACTCCAGATTCCTACTTTGGCTGGCTGTGTGGCCAGTTGCTTGGATCTGGGGGTTGTCAGATAAGCAGTGTGCTGGAGAACAGACTGATAAAGTTACTCCCTTTTCCAAAATGCAACACACAAAATTTGGCTAAGTTTAAAAATAAAAAAAGAATACTAACGACCTGCCAGTGGTTCCTTTTTTTCATTGCAGAAAGAGACTTCGGGAAGACTCTGACGTGGAAATGGTGGAGGATGATTCCCGAAAGGATATGACCGCAGCTTGTACCCCCCGGAGAAGGATCATTAACCTCACCAGTGTTTTGAGTCTCCAGGAAGAAATTAATGAGCGAGGACATGAGAGTACGTAAGTGCTGAGGCCTGCCTGGGATTCTGGGCCTAAACTGCTAACCTTAGGGTTATGGAAATGCAGGAGGCATTCAGGTTGTCAGAGTGGCCACTACAGTGTGCTAGGAAAACCTCTCTTCCTTTACTAACTCAAAATAACATCAGCTTAAGGACAATTTTTAATTAGGAGAGAAGGGGGAAAATAGTCTCTTTGTTTCAGTTAGAATTAATTGGTATTCTCGTTAAACCATAGGAGTCAGAGTAAAGCAGTCATTTCAGTAATTTCAGTTTGTTTCTGTCTTAGCAGCATAGTAATGATCACCAAAATTCTTATCCTATGGAATGAATGGCATGTGCTATTGCTGAAAGTGCACAGGCTTGGGAGATAGCTGTGAGTTCAGATCCTGACACTACCACTTTTATTGTGTGACCTTAGACTCATGACCTAAACTTTTCATGCCTCAGTTATTTTTTTTTTCTCATCTGTAAAATAGGATTAATTTTACCCTTAAAGGTCATTGTGCTCATTAGAGATAAAATGTAAATAAAACACTTATTACAGAGGAAAGAGTCAATAGATGTTTTTATATCCTAAAGATAAAGTTAAATTATTATCATCTTCATCAGAAATAGCTTTTGAGAATACCTGAATATAGAACTCCATCTTGGGATAGACTGACTCAGGGACTGAGGTGTATAGTGGCAAATTGGCCCTCATAGCCAATTTACCCCTCCTTACCCCATCCCACTTTATGAGTCAGACAGTAATGTTCCAAATGTAGACATCATTGCCCGAGACTCCAGTTGGCAGCTCTGCACTTGAGTCTGCATAATTTACCCATGACCTTTCTATTTTTCATCTATTATGCATTTCTTCATTAAAATAGTCAAATTTCAACACTGTTACAAAGTATATCTCAAAATATGACAATCTGGATTGATTTTTAAAAGAAAATGAGTAGCTAAGGAGCAATCTGTATCTTTGTCACTAATCCTTAACCTTTTAAACTAGCTGCTTCTGACTCAGTGGCCTCTTAAATTTTTTTCTGTCTCAGTTACTGCTTGTCTGAGCTAATTCAGGAAGACATAAGCTTGCCTTTCCCTGTTCATGCTCTTCTCTTAGCGTCTGGGCCTTTGTTTACATGTGGGAAAAGGTACATAGGTTGTCTCTCCACTTGGGCAGGATAAAAACTTCCTGTAACTAAGTATTTGCCAGTTGTAGAAGTGGCTGCCAATTGGCTTCTGGTTTTTATTTCCATGAAGATTTGCTCCAGTTGCTAACTTTCCCTCTGTTTTTAGCTTTCAAGCTGGGAGCTTTTAAAGCAATTTTAAATAATATAAGAAAGGTTGGCTGTTACTTGATTTATTTAACAGTCTTCCTGAGACTCCCTCAGATTTGGAATTTACTGAGTTTTTTTTTTTTTTCCTTCGGATTAGATCAAACAGAAGAAATTACTGAGTTTTCCTTAAGGGTTTGTCTCCCTCATCCAAAGCAGGCTGTTTAAAGTTATAGCTTTAATAAATCTTTAAATAGAATCAAACTGTTTTCAGTGCAACGTAAAACCAACCTACATCAAGTTTGGTCAGGTTTGGAGTCTTGCCGAAGCTAAGATGATAAATCTAAATGGTTTAAAATTGTATATTCATACAAGTTATCTCATTTAATTATAGAATAGTCTTGTGAGGGAGGCAGAGCAGATGCCGTTACCTCTATTTTAAAGATGAGCAAGGTGGAATGGAAGAGAGAGGACAGATTAGTTGCAGCATCCCAACAATCAAAAACAGGCCAAGGCCAGGCGCGGTGGCTCACACCTGTAATCCTAGCACTCTGGGAGGCCGAGGCGGGCGGATTGAGCAAGAGCGAGACCCCGTCTCTACTATAAATAGAAACAAATTAATTGGCCAACTAATATATATACAAAAAAAAAAATTAGCCGGGCATGGTGGTGCATGCCTGTAGTCCCAGCTACTTGGGAGGCTGAGGCAGCAGGATTGCTTGAGCCCAGGAGTTTGAGGTTGCTGTGAGCTAGGTTGACGCCACGTCACTCACTCTAGCCTGGGCAACAAAACAAGACTCTGTCTCAAAAAAAAAAAAAAAAAAAAACAGGCCAAAGTACATGCCTTGTTGGTGGTGGCTTGTTACTGGCAATAGCCTTCACACAGAAAGTCTAGCTCAGTGTTTATCAGGACATGCACGCCATGTGATTCTGATCCCATAGACAGCAGCTAGTGTTTTCAAACATGCCAGGGTAAGGTCTCACAGGGGACTAGCTGTCCTAGATGTGGGGAATAGAGTGAGCACTTGCTTCAGAGCCAGAGAACTCTGGACATGGACATGAGGACTTAGACGACTGGTTGCCCTTCTTTCAGGTTTGGTTTTGCTTACTGCTTCTCAGAAAACATGTTGAGACCCAAGGCCTTGGTTGTGAACTCAGATGTGTGGTGTGGCTTTGAAGCACAGAAGGATTTTGTCCCATTTTGCTGTTCACAGAGTGGCAGAGAAATGCTTACATACTAAGGCTATGGGGACATTTAGGTTAGGGATGAAACGTTTGCCACCTACACCATTCAGTGCCAGTCAGAAATTTGTTCACTTTTGGGGCATGATTTTCCTGTTCTATAAAATGTGCTACCACTACAGCATTATTGAGCCGTTGTGATGAACACATAAGAAGATACCATGTGCATGCTTGGTAAGCTACAAGGCACTGCTCAAGGGGAGGGACCTCTGCCATGGGCCCTGCCCACTGGCACCTGGTTTACACCATAATCCCAAACTGGGGTAAGCTGATTGTCTCTGAGTTGACAGTTATACAGAGATTCGTGTGAGGCTCAGATTTGGTGAGAAGTGCCACTAACCTTAACGGAAACAGCAGCCTGGCTGCTCCTTGATGAAGTCGTTCCCCTTGGCTAGGAAAGAAGTAAGAGATACTTTCCTTGTAACAACATTCGTAGTTTTGTTTATTTGTGTGATTATTTCATCAGTGTGTTATCTATGCAGGGATCGTGTCTAATTTAGTTTACCACCTCATCCCAGCAGAGTTCTGGCTTGTGTACTTAGTAGGTATTTGCTAAAGGAGTGAGTAAATGATTTGAGAGGAGCAACCTGGGAGATGAAGCTCTAGAATGTTTATCCTGAAGGGAATCAAACACTCAATTAGACAACTATCTTGAGTCTGGGGATTTACCCATCCCTGCTGGGCACACTTCAATTAACAAGTGAGGTAATTTTGGAAGGTCCAGTATCCAGTCAAGCATTCTATAGAATTAGGCTCATCTCTAGAGATTAGTAATGACTGAACTTATTTATTGCTAGTCCCATAATTTTGATCTGTTAATTAATGAGGGTAAGGAATATCATAAGCTAAGATACTTCTTACCATTTGAATGTGAAAATTTGCTTAACATTTTTGCCTCCAGATATCCACACTTAATTGTATTTTCTTGATCTTTGGTAAACAGTCATGGATCTAAATGTACATGCTCTTAATGTGGTTTGTCACCAGGTGAAAGTTTCTTTTGGTACAAGAGATCAGTTCAGTAAACATTTGTCAAGTGGCAAGTATCTTCTCTGTACAAAAAGCATTGTGCCGAGCTCGAAGGTAGAAAGTGTGATGAGTGAACCATGACTGCTACCCTAAAGGTGTTGTGTAGGGATTGTTTAGTAAAGAACTGGCTGCAACATGAGGCAGAATGAAAGAAATTCTCTAAGATATTATTCCAGTTCAGCAGAAACCCAGGATGAGACCTCTTAAGAGGACCGAGAGGGTATATTGATCATCTCCAGCAACAGTGAAGGCATTGGCATATAGGGGCTACTGGAAGGCATCCCAAAGGGCATGGGGGCTTCCACCCTGCACATGGACATGAGGACTTAGACGACTGGTTGCCCTTCTTTCAGGTTTGGTTTTGCTTACTGCTTCTCAGAAAACATGTTGAGACCCAAGGCCTTGGTTGTGAACTCAGATGTGTGGTGTGGCTTTGAAGCACAGAAGGATTTTGTCCCATTTTGCTGTTCACAGAGTGGCAGAGAAATGCTTACATACTAAGGCTATGGGGACATTTAGGTTAGGGATGAAATAGAGGTCCTTTAAGTCCTGATTAGAGGCTGGGAAGAGGTCCAAGAAGCCTCACGAAACCCAATAAAGAAAAGTCCTGTGCTTGGTGAGCAGATACCGCCTCCTTTCCCTGCCCTGCTGGCAGGGCTGCACTTCAGTAGCTCTGAGTGCGTCAGAGCAGTCCGTGAACGTTCTGTGTGGAAAATCTCTGACCCTTTCCTAGTGGATTACACCGCTTTCTCTTTCCTCCAGTGCCTCATTATTCAAGATTATTTGATGTTCTCCAGCTTTTAAAGTAATCATTTTCCGCCTACGCAGAACATCCTGTAGAGACATTGAGTTTCCAGTGGGAACAGTGGAGAACACTTATTCTAAAAATGAAGAAAATAATTAAGTCTCTTTTTATGGGGCGGGGGGATAATCGTTGCAGCACTTATATAACAGTATGAGAATTCACTTGTGATGCCCAAGCTTAAAAAAAGAGTGTAGCAAAAGCATGATATACAGGTTTATTGCTGTGCCCAGACCTGTGCCCTATTTTCTTTACTCCCTCTTGCATCCCTCTGCTTCTTTTTCGGTATGATATTCTTTCTTATTTCATTTAAATATATATAATACATATATATATTAAATATATATATGTATGTTATGTGTACACACAACATTTGCAGATATATTGGTAAATTAAAAAATCATGTTTATGGCTGGGCGTGGTGGCTTGCACCTATAATCCCAGTGCTTTGGGAGGCCAAGGTGAGAGGATTGCTTGAGGCCAGGAGAGTTCAAGACCATCCTAGGCAACATAGCAAAACCTGATCTCTACAAAAAAAATAAAATTAAACTGGTTGGGCATAGTGGCACACACCTGTAGTCCCAGCTACCCAGGAGGCTGAGGCAGGAGAATCTCTTGAGCCCAAGAGTTTGAGGTTATAGTGAGCTATGTTCATGTCACTGCACTCCAGCTTGGGCAACAGAGTGAGAGACCCTGTCTCTAAAAAAATAAATAAATAAAAAATCATATTTATAAAATATATGTAACATCTATAGAAAAAAACCAAAACGAACATTTGTGAAAACGCCACCTACTTAAGAAACAGAACCTTAGCATCACCTTTGTTTTTGTTTTTTACTGAAAATTTATAGTTTTATTTATTTATTTTTTAATTTCAGGGTATTATGGGTTATAAACATTTTGGTTACATGGTTACATGTTCTTATGTGTTTCTTCCCAATCTTATCCCTTTCCCTTCTCCTTTAGAGGTAACTACTCTAAATTTTGCGATTATTATTTCCTTCCTTTTTATTATAGTTTTACCACCTACTTTTTTTTTTTTTTTTTTGAGACAGAGTCTCACTTTGTTGTCCAGGCTAGAGTGAGTGCCGTGGCGTCAGCCTAGCTCACAGCAACCTCAAACTCCTGGGCTCAAGCAATCCTCCTGCCTCAGCCTCCCGAGTAGCTGGGACTACAGGCATGCGCCACCATGCCCGGCTAATTTTCTATATATATATCAGTTGGCCAATTAATTTCTTTCTATTTATAGTAGAGACGGGGTCTCGCTCTTGCTCAGGCTGGTTTTGAACTCCTGATCTTGAGCAATCCGCCCGCCTCGGCCTCCCAAGAGCTAGGATTACAGGTGTGAGCCACAGCGCCCGGCCTACCACCTACTTTTATATGCCTTAAAAAAAATGTGTTCAGTTTTGCAAGCTTTAAATCTCATATGAATGGAATTATACTGTAAGTTTAATTTTTCTGAAGTTTATATATAGCTACACACGTATTATGTTTCTAAGGTTCATCCATCTTGTTATATATAGCTCTGGTTTACCTTTTTTGTATAATAGATTCCACTCCATGAATGTACAGTTCATTCATTCTACTGTTGAAGGACAGTTGAGGAACTCATACGGCCTCAGTGCCTGCCTCCTCATCCCACCTAGCTTCCCATCCATGAATTAATTGATCAATGGCCCAGCACACTGGTTTAGAAGCTCTGCTATAGGGTAGATTAATATATTAATAGTTAGAAGAGTTACTCCTGGGTCATAAAATGACAAATTGTTTTCCAAAGCGGTCATATTCGTTTATACTATCATCAACAATGTACAGAATTTGCATTTGCTCTACTTTGTGTCCAATATTTTATATTGTCAAACTTTTTACCAGTTTGATGATTATGAAACGGTATATGATGGTGGGTTTTATTTGCATTTTCTTGGTTACAATCAAGTTGAGTAAATATATTTTCTTTTCTGTTAAGTGCATATTCAAGTTTTTTGTCCATTTTTATGTTGGATTTTTGATCTTTTCTAACTGATTTTAGAAGTTCTTAATGTAGTCTAGATAATAATCAGTTACACTGAAAATATCTTCCCCTAGTTTAGGGATCATCTAATAACATTTTTGGTGAACATTTGTTTTATGAACAGAAATCCTTAGATTTAAGTAGGAAGATCTTATCAATTGTTCTTTACAGATTGGCTTTACTAGCTTAAGAAATCCTTCTTAATTCTGGGATAATTAAAGTATGCTCTTACATTGTTTCCTTAAAGGCTAATACTTAAGTTTTTAGCCCCCCTGGAATTGATTTTTTGTGTATGATGTTAGATTTGCAGTTTCCATGTTAATATAGGCACATCTTGTTTTATTGTGCTTCATTTTATTGCACTTCACAGATAATTGGGTTTTTTTAATATATTGAAGGTTTGTGGCCACCATACATATAGCATGTCTGTTGGCGCCATTTTTCCAACAGCAGTGTTCACTTTGTGTCTCTGTGTCATATTTTGGTAATTCTCGCAATATTTCAAACTTCTTCATTATTATTATATCTGTTATGGTGATCTGTGCTCAGTTTTATTTGATATTATTACTATTGTAACTGTTTGGGATGCCAAAAACCACTGTCGCATAAGACAGCAAACTTAATCGATAAATGTGTATGTTCTGACTGCTTCCCTGACCAGCCATTCCTCCATCTCTCTCCCTCTCCTTGGGCGTCCCTATTCCCTGAGACACAATATTGAAACTAGGCCAATTAATAACCCCAAAATGGCCCTAAGTGTTCAAGTGAAAAGAGTTGCATGTCTCTCATATCAAATCAAAAGCAGAAATGCTTAAGCTTATGAGGAAGGCATGTTGAAAGCTGAGACAGGCCAAAAGGTAGGCCTTTTATGCCCAATAGTGAGCCAAGTTGGGAGTACAAAGGGAAAGTTCTTGAAGGAAATTAAAAGTGCTACTCCAGTAAATACACAAATGGTATGAAAGTGAAACAGCCTTATTGCTGATATGAAGAAAAGTTTTAGTGGTGTGGATACAGGAGCATACAACCCACAACATTCCCTTAAGCCAAAGCCTCATCTAGAGCAAGGCCATAACTCACTTCAATTCTGTAAAGGCTGAGAGAAGTGAGAAAGCTGCAGAAGAAAAGTTTGAAGCAAGCAGATGTTGTTTCATGGGGTTTAAGGAAAGAAGGTGTCTTCATAACATAAAAGTTCAAGGAGAAGCAGCAAGTGCTGCTGATGGAAAGTCTATAGCAGGTTATCCGGATCCAGCTAAGATGACTGATGAAGGTGGCTACACTACACAACAGATTAGACTGTTCAATGTGGACGAAACACTCTTCTGTTGGAAGAAGATGTCAATTGGATTTTCCTAGCTAGAGAAAAGTCGATGCCTGGTGTTAAAGCCTCAAAAGAAAGGCTGACTCTCTTGTCAGGGACTAATGCAGCTGGTGACTTTAAGTTGAAGCCAGTGCTCATTTATCATTCTGAAAATCCTAAGGCCCTTAAGAATTATGTTAAATCTGCTCTGCCTGTGCTCTAGCAATAGAACACCAGAGCTTAGGTGACAGCACATCTGTTTATAGGATGATTTACTGAGTATTGTAAGCCCACAGTTGAGACCTACTTGCTCAGAAAAAAAGATTCCTGTCAAAATATTACTGTTCATTGACAATGCACCTGGTCACACAAGAGCTCTGATGGAGATGTACAAGATGATGAATGTTTTCATGCCTGTTAACATGATATCCATTTTGCAGTCCACAGATCAAGGAGTAGTTTCAAATTGTAAGTCTTATTATCTATGAAATATATTTCATAAGGCTATAGGTGTCATAGATAGTGACTCCTGTCATGTGTTTTCTGCCCATTAAGTCTATCTTTATTTGAAAATTTTCTGTTCATGTCTTTTGCCCACTTTTTAAGGGGGTTGTTTGATTTTTTTTCTTGCTGGTTTGCTTGAGTTCTCTGTAGATTCTGGTTATTAGCCCTTTATCAGACATATAGCATGCAAATATTTTCTCCCATTCTGTAGATTGTCTGTTTGCTCTATTGATTGTGTTCCATCTCTATTAAAAATAGAAAAAATTAGCTGGGTGTGGGGGTACGTGCCTATAGTCCCAGCCACTCATGAGGCTGAGGCAGGAGTATTGCTTGAGCCCAGGAGTTTGAGGTTGATGTGAGCTAGGCTGACGCCACTGAACTCTGCCTCAAAAATAAAATTAAATAAAATTCCAGATTGAAATTACTTTTTCTTAGTGCATTGAAGATATTCTGTCATTTTCTGATTTCTATTGTTGCTGTTAAAAATTCAGCCAGAAGTTTTGTATTTTGTTACTTAGTAGATAATCTCTCTGAGTGCTTTTTTTTTTTTTTTTTTGAGTCAGAGTCTTGCTCTGTTGCCCAGGCTAGAGTGCCGTGGCATCAGCCTAGCTCACAGCAACCTCAAACTCCTGGGCTCAAGTAATCCTCTGCCTCAGCCTCCCAAGTAGCTGGGACTATAGGCATGCGCCACCATGCCTGGCTAATTTTTTCTATATATATATTTTTTAGTTTGCCAATTAATTTATTTCTATTTTTAGTAGAGACGGGGCCTCGTTCTTGCCCAGGCTGGTCTCGAACTCCTGAACTTGAGCGATCCTCCCGCATTGGCCTCCCAGAGTGCTAGGATTATAGGCGTGAGCCACCGCACCCAGCCTCTGAGTGCTTTTAAGGTCTCTTTTTAAAAATATCCTATAGCAAACCAGGCACAGTGGCATGCATCTGTAGTCCCAGCAACTCAGGAGGCTGATGTGGGAAGATTACTTGAGGCCAGGAGTTTGTGACCAGCCTGGGTGACGTAGTGAGACCCTGTTTCTTAAAAAAAAAAAAATTCTTTAGTAACACTCTGTGTCAAGTATGGATTTTGTTGGGCTTCCTAGAGCTGAGACTTGACATCTTTCATCATTTCTGAGATAGTCTCAGATATTTTTTTTCTTCAATGCCATATATTATCCTCTCCCTACCTTCCCCTCAACCCTTTCTGGAACTTGAGTTATATATTTTCTATCCTCCATATTGCATTAGCTATCTCTTCATACTTACCATGTGTTTATCTCTCTATGCTGTATTCTGGATAATTTCTTTAGATCTACCTTACAGTTTATTACCTCACTGCCTTTTACCAAATCTATTGTTAAGTCTGTCTTGATTTTTAATGTCAATTATTGTATTTTCCAATTTTAGAAACTTTATTTGGTTCTTTTTGAACTCTCCATCATTTTTGATAGTGTCCTACTGCTTACTCATAGTTTTAATACCTCTTGGGCATACTTATTTTATGTTCTTTGCTGATATTTCCAATCCCTGAAACCTTTACATATCTCATTCTGTGGTTTCTACTTGATTCTAATTTTTGGTGCCTTGTTTGGGTATTTTGTAAATTTTGTGACTACTAGTTCCTGGTACTTTATCCGTGGAGAATTACTTGAAGTCGGGATTAAAGATGAGTTTCTCCAGAGAGAATATGCATTTGATTCTGCCAGGGACTTGGAGGAACAATCAGCCTTGGTATCAATTTAAAATTTCTACTTCAAGGTTTCCAGGCAACCTGAATGAATTCTGGCTGCAAAAACATGTGAGAGCCAGTTATGCTTATAGATTCTCAGGAATGTCCTTTTTTACTTCCAACACCAAGGCTTGAGGTGTTAGTTTTTTGCTTACTGCCCTTTGAAGGGGAGGTGAGTGGGCATTGGGCATAATACTATTTTCATTTACACAGAGGATACAGCCCTTGGGGTCTCAGCTTCATGTGTTGGGGAAGTGGTCACCTATTAGACTCCCCATGCTAAACCATTCCTAGGCTTTTGTCCTCCTGTTGCCTCCTTCAGAGCCTGAGAAAACTAAAGTGCATGATTCCTGAGGTTCTCTAATATCTTTGTATAAAGCTAGCTTTAAGAGATATCATTATTTCTCTGGGTTCCTGCTTTGTCTGAGACCTTGATCCTTGAGTATTCCTTAATCTTTTAGCAATTCCTTGTTGCATTTTCAAAGATTAGTTTATATTTCATACCTCATTTGTGTTTGTTTTCAGCAGAAGGCTCAGTTCAGGCATCTTTACTTGTTTGGTGTCTCTACTTCCAGTGCTTGGTGCTGTGGGCTGTGAAGAGGCGTTGGGAGGATTCCATTACTTACCTCTTTTTTGTTTTTGTTTTCCAGTTCTACGGGAGATGTTGCATAACCACTCCTTTGTGGGCTGTGTGAATCCTCAGTGGGCCTTGGCACAGCATCAGACGAAGTTATACCTTCTTAACACCACCAAACTGAGGTAAATCAGTGAATGTGTGAAAAAACAGAGCCACTAGAAGAATGGTCCAGGGACCACAGGCACAAAAAGCTAGGAAGAGCAGCACAAGGTATTTGGAAAGGGTACAGGCTTTGGAATCAGACAGGTGTGGTTTTAAATCTAAGTTCTACTATTTCCCATTTTTATGACTGTGGACAAATTACTCTCCTAAACTATGTCTCAGATTTTTCATCTGAGATTTCTCATCTGTATATTGGGATATGGTTACTTACAGGGCTTTTTTTATATATATATAAAGATAAGAAATAACCTGAGAAGCCTAGTCCTGGGTAGGTGCTCAGTGATCAATAAATGTTGGCTGTGAACCAGGTGTTTGAGGGCTTAGTGCTGTCAGAGAATTCCAGTATCTGCTGTGTGCAGCAGGATACTGTAGGGGATGCAAGAGAAAGAAGACTTGATGCCTGTTTTTCTCCCAGCTTTGGGAATGTGGCAAAGGCTTCACTTCAGCTACCAAACTACCCAAGTGCGGTTGACCAGCACAAGAAGGGTGTCCCCAGCAGTGCCATTTGCCCATTACATAGCAGGTGACATTTCTCTTGTTTGTTTCCAGGCACCTTGGTGGATTAGCTCCTGTTCAGTCTAGAACCTGTATTAAATACTGTTCTCAGATAGGTAGTACACATGAGATGATGATGCCACCTTGATTCTACTAGATATCACTTACCCACTGTGGGACTCTTTCTCTCTAAGCCCTGCTGTGGCCTCAGAATGCTTTTTTTTTTTTTTTTTTTTGAGACAGAGTCTCGCTTTGTTGCACAGGCTAGAGTGAGTGCCGTGGCGTCAGCCTAGCTCACAGCAACCTCAAACTCCTGGGCTCAAGCAATCCTGCTGCCTCAGCCTCCCGAGTAGCTGGGACTACAGGCATGCGCCACCACGCCCGGCTAATTTTATATATATATATTAGTTGGCCAATTAATTTCTTTCTATTTATAGTAGAGACGGGGTCTTGCTCTTGCTCAGGCTGGTTTCGAACTCCTGACCTCGAGCAATCCGCCCGCCTCGGCCTCCCAGAGTGCTAGGATTACATCAGAATGCTTTTTGGCCCTGTTTGTGAGGCAGCCACTATACATTGCTTGAAGTTAGCACATGAGACAAAAGCCTGTTTGCCACCCCTGGAAACTGCCCCAGTCCAGAAACTGACTGTTGGCAACACATTTCCTCCTGTGCATTCAGAACTCATTCCTTCTAGGCTTGGCAAACCTTTGGGAGCAGGTCTGTTCAAGTTCCATTGTCTGCTCTGAGATTCCTTGGGCTTGTATAGTGATTTGCCACTTGCTAATTTGTTAGGAATTCTACTCCTCTTGCTTTTGCTTTTCCGGCATGACTAAGCACATGACTCCTAAGGCTCCAGATCACTGTTGCTTTCAGGTTCTTTCATCTCAAAGGTACAAATCCAGGCCAGTCCCAGAATGGCAGCTCATAAATGTGAATGGTTTCTCAGTGAGAAGTTAAAAAGACACGGAGAGAACTAGTCTCAGAGTTTGATGACCAAATTCAACTTCTTCCTTTGGCACTTTACTGACATAAGACAAGTCAGCTACTTACTTTGTACCTCAGTTTCCCTACCATAATGCAGGCATAACAGATGCTTTGTCTGCTTTGACTGATAATGAAATCTTCAAGCAAGACCTATATGGTTCAATTTGTTTTACCAACTATAAAGTACCACATAAATGTGACATTCATTCCAATTCTGCGTTTTTGTAAATAATTCAATACATTGCATACTTCACAGCTGCTTTTGGATTGTTGCCAGCTAGTGCGTCACCCTAAACCATACATCAGTGTAGTGTAATCCTGCCATATGTCTGCTTTTGATTATTTAGGAAGACTTCCTGGCCTCCCTGTATATTTCATATAATTTTTAATGGTGAGTTGTAAAAAATGATTTATAGTATTCTTTGTAAGTGGGGGAAAGGTAAGCAAACAAAAAAACTCTTTAAATTTCACTTCAGGGTATCAGAAACTTTTTACAGCCCCAAAGGGGTGGAACAGAGTGTGAGCGATAGCAAGCAAGCCTTAGTCTCAGCGCTTGAACCTGTCTGTGGAGGGTGGCCACTCACAGCCCTGGTTACAGCAGATGTTGGGACTCCCAGCTCTTTGGAGGAATAAGAGATTTTTGTTAGACTGTTAACCAGGTTCCACAGCAAGGCAGAACCATCTCAGTCTAAAGTCACTTCATTTTTATTTTCAGTGAAGAGCTATTCTACCAGATACTCATTTATGATTTTGCCAATTTTGGTGTTCTGAGGTTATCGGTAAGTTTATCTTCTTCTCACTTCTGAAACTTCAACAACTGTTTGTTTCTGAAAATCGTAGTTCTACACTAATATCTTATTTATAGTATATTAAATTTTCTAAATATGCTCATGATACTTTCTGTATTATATTACTTGAGTTTGGAGGTATCTGTAATCTTAATAAAATTTTATACTTTTTAGTCAAATAGTCATTTGGTAGCTAACTTAAACAAGTGGTTTTTATTATAGAAGTTATAGAAGTTAATATGTGGAAAGGCATAAAAATATAAATAAGCATTCTCTAAAGCCATGGTCCAAAAATAACCCTTACTAACAATTTTAGTCTATTTCTTCTAAGACTCTTTCAATGCCTAATTTTAGAGTTAAAATCATACTACTTGTGTGAAAAAATCTACTGGGATTTTGATTGGGATTGTGTTGAATCTATAGATCAATTTGGGGAGAAAATCTTATGTTAGATAAATCCCTTAGTATTTCACATTTTTTAATGTTATAAATGGCATTTTAAAAAAAATTTTGATTTCCAATTATTTATTGCTAGTATATAGAAATACACATGATTTTTATACATTGATATAGTATCTCACAACCCTGCTAAACCCACTTACTAGCTCTAATGCAAATTTTATAGATGCTCAGATTTTCTACATGGATGATCATGTCATCTGAGAGTAAAGAAAATTTTATTTCTTCCTGCCCAATCTGGAAGCCTTTTCTTTCTCTTAACTGATTGCACTGGCTACTTAATTCACAAATTTTTTTTCAAGAAAGGGTCTTGCTCTGTCACCCAGGCTGGAATGCAATCTCATGATCATAATTCACTGTACCCTCAAATTCCTGGGCTGAAGCAATCCTCCCACTTCAGCCTCCCGAGTAGCTGGGACTATAAGTGTGTACCACCATGCCTGGATAATTTTTCTATTTTTTTGTAGAGATGGGGGTCTCACGTTTGCTCAAGCTGTCCTCCCGCCTTGGCCTCCCAAAGCACTGGGATTATAGGCATCTTATTTTTAACCATAGATTTCACTCTTCTTCCTCACTGGATCATTTACCTGAAATGTCATTTGATTTAATTTATTCTTCATCCCCCTTGCTTTAGTTACAGCTGAGGCCGTAGAAAGAAATAAATGATATGCCTAGTGATTTTCTAGAAATATGAAAGTTAAATTGAGTCCTTAAGACTACACAGAAAGAAAGTACCTACCTCCTCGTGGCCTCACCCTTCCCACCTGTTCAGCATGCTTTTTGTCTGTCACATCTTCTCTTTTGAAATGGCCATTGACAAGGTAAGGCAGAGGTTTTGTTGTGGATTGTTTCGAACTCCTGACCTCAAGCAATCCGCCCACCTCGGCCTCCCAGAGTACTAGGATTACAGGTGTGAGCCACCTTGCCTGGCCTGTTGAAGATTGTTATGGTATTTCTTTTGGAGGAAATGGGGAATAAGTGTAACATTTGTGGTTTCTCACTTGCTGTTCTGATAGTGGTTTTGTGGAATTCAGGCTTTATTTGGATGTGCTGTTAATGCTTGCCCATTGATGGTCTTGCTCCTTCCTAGGAGCCAGCGCCACTCTTTGACCTCGCCATGTTGGCCTTAGACAGTCCAGAGAGCGGCTGGACAGAGGAAGATGGTCCCAAAGAAGGACTTGCTGAATACATTGTTGAGTTTCTGAAGAAGAAGGCTGAGATGCTTGCAGACTACTTCTCTTTGGAAATTGATGAGGTGTGACCGTTATTACACCTCTGTTATGTAGTTCAGATAAAAGTCAAGTTCCAAGATCAAGACTGGGCCTCCCCTCAGAGGCAGCATGTTACATACATGACATGCTCTCCACTCCATATTTGATTTCTGGGTTACACTACTATACTATTATTGGTTCATATCCACTCCTGTTCCCCGGGGAAGGACCCAGACGCAAGGGAGAGCTACATCCCTGCAGGCCATTGCAAATGAGATTATGCCCTTGTTCCCCTTTCTTCCTCTTACCCCTCAGTCTTTGGGGCTTTCTGTCTTAACATGTTCTTTGATTGGTGAGCAGATTCACAAAGCGGGTTGTTCCACTGTATGTCAGGACAAAAAGTACTTTTTCATCTGGCCTCAGTGCCCAGCCAAGTACCTAGTCACCCAGAGTGGCAGATGTGAGGACAAGGCCTGGGAATGAACTGAAGAAATGGAATTTGTTTATACTGTAACAGCATTATTTCCTGTCCCTTTGTGCCGGCCTTTTTTCCACAAGCAGGAAGGGAACCTGATTGGATTACCCCTTCTGATTGACAACTATGTGCCCCCTTTGGAGGGACTGCCTATCTTCATTCTTCGACTAGCCACTGAGGTAAGTGATCACACAGATACTAAGCATATCACACATGCATGTGTGCTGGAGGGAGAGAGCACATGACTATACCTTCATTTAGAATGACAGAAATGACAAGAGTAAAATAGCTTCTCATCCCCACCAATATTCAGCAGTCCAGTTTATAGCTTTAATGCCTAAACATCACATTTAGGTATTTTTGGCTTTAAGTAGGCTGTGATCTCCATTTTTTCAGAAAGGAAAATGTGTTTGAAGTGTGTACCTATCTTGAGGTGTTGAATTCTTTGAACCAGGTGAACTGGGATGAAGAAAAGGAATGTTTTGAAAGCCTCAGTAAAGAATGTGCCATGTTTTACTCTATCCGGAAGCAGTACATATCTGAGGAGTCGACGCTCTCAGGCCAGCAGGTATGGTGGTGATACACATTGGCACCCCAGGACTGGGGCGGGCATCACACAACCGTTAGGAAATGAAGCTTGCCCATCTCTAAGTCCTGGGATTTCATTGTATACAATAGGATTCAAATGCAATGGTCAGCTTCTATTCATGAGTTTTATTTACTTCTGCCAGTCTTGAATGTACCTCCAGAGGGAACTCAGAAACTCTCTAATGTAAAACACAGGCCATCACAGTGAGAAACTGGAGGTTGAGTTAGATTGTCCAAGGCTGGTGGATCCGTAATCTCACATTGTTGGGAGATTGTTGGCCCTTAAGTGTGTAGCCAAAGTCTTCAGATTCTGGGTCTGTCTCCCCAGTCTCTTAGCTTTTGCCTTATTTCTGCAGTCCCCAAACCCCAGGACCCATACTGGTCTACAGCCTATTGGAACAAAACACAGCAGGTTGTGAGCAGCAGACCAGGGAAGCTTCATGTGTATTTACAGCCATTCCTGATTGCTACCATCGTTGCATAAGCTCTGCCTCCTGTTGGATCAGAAGGGGCATTAGATTCTCATAGTAGCACGAATCCTACCATAAACTGTGCATGCAAGGGATCTAGGTTGCACGTTCCTTATGAGAATCTGATTCCTGATGATCTGAGGAGCTGAGGCGGTGATGCTAGTGCTGGGGAGCAGCTGCAAATAGATTATCATTAGCAGAGAGGTTTGACTGCACAATAAATGTAATGTGCTTGAATCATTCTGAAACCACCCCCAGCCCCAGTCCATGGAAAAATTGTCTTCCATGAAACTGGTCCCTGGTGCCAAAAAGGTTAGGGACCGCTGCCTTGCCAGGAAAACAGGGCTCTATAACTCCCCTTATAGGTCAACTTGACACAGAAGGGCCTGGGTTCCTAATGTTTTATTGTCACTTTTCCCCGTCAGATGAAAATGCGTTCCAAATCAACATATATTTCAGGGGAGGAGGAAGTGGGGAGTTGAAATAGTGTAAGAATCAAAAGGTATACTTTAATACATAACCATCTCAGTGATTGCTCAGTCATGCTCCAGTTCACAGATGAGGAAGCTGAAGAATGGTTGGCATGCTCAAGAATTCCCAGTCTGTAGGTGGTGGAGCAGAGATTGAGTCTTAGGTCCTGTTGGCGAAAGCCCCTAGGGAATTTTTTATTCCAGTGGAGGGCAAAACAGCACACTTACCAAACTATGCTAAGAGTATCTCAGGTGACTGGAAAAATTTACCTCAAGGAAAGGAAGGACAGAAGAGAAAGAACATTTCCTTGTTTATGAGACACCTAAGTCTTAAAAGAAGGAGAGGAAAGATGAGGTAAAATAATCCTCATTACCTGAATGGAATCAGCCCCTCAAGAGCAGTGGCTTTTCTCCCTTAAAAACCTCTTCTTTTCAGGCCTGTGGGATCACTGAGAGGTTGGCCCACAGAGGCTGCTTCATAAACATTAGATGACATAGCCCATCACAAGCCACCAAGACTTTCCAGCCCCAGTGTACATGCCATCAGCCAGGAAGCCGCTGTATGCTGGGATATGAACAAGAGGGCTTATGACATCTAATGTGTTTTCCAGAGTGATGTGCCTGGCGCCACTCCACACCCCTGGAAGTGGACTGTAGAACACATTGTCTATAAAGCCTTCCGCTCACACCTTCTGCCTCCTAAACATTTCACAGAAGATGGAAATGTCCTACAGCTTGCTAATCTGCCAGACCTATACAAAGTCTTTGAGAGGTGTTAAATATGGTCATTTATGGACTCTGGGGTATGTTGTTCTTTCTTTGTAGTTCAGTGTTGTAGCACTTAAAGTTTAAGACTCACATCTGCCTTCTAACTAGTAGCATTCCTTCATGCATGGTGGATTGATTATAAATAAATTGTCAGATGTATTCTAATGTTATTTCTTATTTAATTCCCTTATCCTTGAAAGATTTTCTAGATCGATTTTCATCTAGTATATACCTGATTATGTTGAAGAATCCCAATATAAGTTTGAAATCCCTCTAAGCATCTGGTGAAAGGTATTGTACAAGCACTATTAAGAATTCTATCTTGGCTAGGCTGGCATGTTAAAAAAAATACCTAAAAAGGCCTTGATGATATCCTAGCTCATTCTGAGTTGATTCTTTCTGTATTCTCATAAATTTCTAATAGCAGGTGGTATATAAATTCAGATGCTTTTTATAGGAGATCCTAAGCATGTCAGAGGCTCTGATGACACTGACTATGAAGGAAGCTTGAACTGATCATCTATAGTATCTTTAATAACCAAAGCTAATTCATTTATTCTTAAGGAAAAAACTTGAGGGAAGAAAACAGTCCTTACTCAGTCTATAACAAGTATGAGTTTTTACATTAGCCCACTTTGTTAATGGTTATGAATATTACCGGCTTAACATAAAGAAGTTTCTAGGTATTCTTGTTTGAAGGATGATCTCAGAAGTGAGGTTCCTTGAGCCTGAGGGGGGGACACAGGCTGAGTGACCTTGAGTAGAGAGGAGGAGGGGTTTCCTAGGCCACAAGAGCAGGGCCACACAATATGTTGGTTCCACCTAGGGGATTCTAGGATAACCCTGCACTTCAGAAAACCCTCCTGCCCATCCCCACCACACAACCGTTGTTACTATTAGCAAGAAAATTTATGGGAAATCATCTCAATTTAGAAGTTTGGTATCCACGATTGCTTTAAGGGAGGGAACAATTATTAGAGACAGGTTTTATTCACTTCTGAGTTACCTTCATCTAGTTTCAAGTCTAGTTTTATTACCTTAATATGCCTTGAGTCATTAGATTTTCCCCAGTACATTTTCTGTGTTAATACTCTAAAGATACAGTTATCATCTCCATAAAACCACCTTGGTTCTGACAGCAAAAAAGAATTGCAAATCCTGCTAAGTGGCTGCACTCAGTGATATATAAACCTCTGCAACTGGGTACCCTTAAAGATGAAATAAAGGTCTTAAAAGAAAAAGTTCAAAATTTCAGATTATTTTTCCATGAGAAAGAGATAAAAGAAGAGGGGAAGATAAGAGGGATGTGGTTGCCATGATTTGTTTTAAAGGCTCCTATAACAAAATGAACGTGTCAGTACCAATTGTGGTTGGCAAAAGGGTGTGTTTAATAGAATCTTTAGGCAGATTCCTTACCTGCCTACCCTGCCCTTCCCTCCCCCTTCAGCTTGTCTGAGGTTTCGTTCCACAAATAAGCAGCAGATGAAATACTTTACAAGGTACAGCACAGTTGCTATTGAAGAATAAGGACCCTACTCTTATTTAAGAGTATTAGCCCTTGGACTTCCCCTGCCCCATGCAATAAAGCAAGTTTTATATAACACTCCCCATATTTTTTCCTAACATTTTCTTATATAAATTTAAATATTTTACCAAAAAAGCTTTTTCCTCCAAACATATAAATTTGAGTGAAACATAGATGCCCCATCTGTGAACTTGTTTCTTCACCAAAATATAAATGCTATCTGATATTAAGGGTAAATGTCTTTTGACCACTGGAGATCGCTGAAGTCTGAACTGCACCGTGGAGAAGGCACTTGTGTTTTCTGAGGTCTCCAGCAAGCATCTCAGTGAGCACTCATGGAATTGCTGTCCTCTACAACCCATGCCAAGGCCTCGGGTGCCCAGTCACTGAGGCAGTTGGGGGAAAATGTAGAGTAAACGTGATTCTGAAATTATGGAAATTAAAAATAACAGTATGGACTGGTTCTTAGTCTAAAATCAAACTACAAACAAAATCCAAGTGTTCATTCATGAAGATTCAAACCTGCTTCATTCTCTCATAAATTATAAAATACAAAGGTGACTATTTTAATGACAAAACTCAAACAGTACTACTGAAAGGGGTTTCTGTCAATGGACAAAGAGTCAGTTCCTCTGGGCAGGGCCCCAAGGAGCAGCGCCCAGGTCAAAGGGTGGCCTCCCTATTGCTGGGCCAGAAGTGCTGTCCTATTGGCCTTCATCTTCTCCAGCCGCTTGGCCAGGTGGCTGTTGGTCATCTCCATCTCCTCAATCTTGTCCAGCGCTGTTCGTAACTGGAGACAAGGAGAGCTCAGTCACTTCACATAGCCAGAAACAAAACCCCGTGGGCACTTTACTTCCAGCTTTCTGGAAATGGAGGCACTGCTAATTGTGATGGCCTTGCACAGGATCTTAGAGCCTAATTCTTTTTTCCTGCCAGTTAGAGGTGATGAACAGTGATGTTGAAGATTGTTTATTTGTATAAATCACAGAAAGGTTATACAGAAGTTGGAGAGACAGACCTGATCTGAAACAAAAATAAAAACTGTCTTTTTTACTCAGTGTCTAACTGAACAAAACATACAGGTAAATGGAAGTCACTGTGCAGGGTCAAAAACCAGCACAAATGGGTAAGTGATTCCACTGCTATTTCCTTAAGATCTGATTAAATTTCAGCATTTAGATCTGAAATCAGTATTATACTGATACTTACTGATCAGTATTAAATTTCTTATACAGCAAAGAATTTATTTCCAAAGGATTTTTTGTTTAGGAACATAGTTTTCAAGAAGCATAGTAAAAACAAGTACCTCTCGTTGTAGCTTCCTTTTTTCTGCTTTTAGTTCATCTTCCACTTTCTCCGCATTCTCAGCAGCAGTTTTATATCTCAGCACCTGTCCCTCCAGCCGGCTAATCTGTCAATATAAGAACATAGGCCTCCAGTGTTGGGCACTAGAAATCACCACTTTTTGGTAGCCAAGATGGAAATACAATGTCATAATAAATTCCAAGTGATCTAATACTAACAAGTCCCCTCAGGGTGAGTCATAGGTCCTCTTAGAACCCAACTGCTATTTATAAATCAAGAAGTATCCCCCAGAGAGGATTACAGCTGTAGAGTCACTATAGGGCCAATTTCCCATGTTAAGAGTTATGATGACCATATTGTTTAAGTCCCAAAGTAACATCATAGGAGGAGACTCACTGAATGGAAATCATTTTAGACTTTTTAAAATACATACTAAGGGATTTTGTTATAAACTATGATCTTGAATTCTCTTGAAATATCTATAAAAAAATGATAGCTACAGTTTCCTGTGTTTTTAGAGAAAACAGAAGACTGAAGTGCCCCTGCCAGGTGCTCTCTGCTGGCTTTTCTATTTAAATATAGAACTGTTATAGATCTAACTGCAAAAGCAGCCCACAGAAACCCAAGCAGTCATGGGGTTAGCCACTTAGATGCAGGAAGGAGATATGTATTAAACGAAATTTAAATCACCTGGTACCATATAAAAGAAGTACTTACACTTTGCTCCAAGGTGGTTATATCCTGTTCTGCTTTTGAAAGCTTAAATTTGTATTCACTAATTTGTCTATTGGCATCTCCTAGAACAGAAGATAATAATGGATTATCTTCACCTCTCAGAGATGGTGTAAACCATCAGGCAATGCCTCTGCTGGACAGAGGATCATGCAGACTACAAAATACAAGTGCACAGGAAGCAACCACAGCATCTGCAGCAGCCCAGGTTCTGGACTGTACATACTGCAGGAAGCGCTAGCACTTAGGTTGCAACAGTATCCCTTAGAACAAGAGTTAGAAGAAAACTCATTCTTCACCCTGTGGTGTATGTGAGCAGAGCTTTGACAAAGGAGCCCCACCAATGCAGCAGCAGCCCCTGCTACCTTTGTGCAGCTCTGTGACCCATGGAGCCTCTGTGCCCATGGGACTGGGCCTTCTGGTTCCCTGACCCAGCTCTGTACCTTCCCACCTCCTAGGTTTTCCTTCTGCTCTCTATCTCAAGGATCCTTTTACCCCACCTCTGACTTAAATCTTAACCAACCTTCAAGGCCAAGCTCAATTTTTACCTCCTCCATGAGTCCCCCTTAGTTAATTATAACTTCTCCCCTTGGTAAGCATTTTATTTACATTCTTTTTAAATAACATTTATCAAGCTTTTTAAATGTTGTATGCGTATGTAAATACAGGGGCCTGTCTTAGCCTTCTTAAATCTTCGTCTGTACTTAGAGTCAAGTGCTTTGCACACATTATATATGCTTAATAAATATTTGCTTTCCAATAACATTGCTTTCCAATAACATGTTGTGATACCATGTTTTGGGTAGGGATATAATTCATTAGATGTACATCTGACCTGAGAAGTAAATCGCCTGAAATGAAAAGTTCAGAAATGATGGGGAAGGTAAAAAATTCCCAGCCTCTGAAATGATTACAGAATCATAATGCTTACAGGAGATAAACCAGATCTAACCTACCAAAGGAAACACTCAAATTACCTAATTTAAAAACTTTTCTACATTTCCACATGACCAAGGTTACAATTACCTATATAATCTTCAATACAAGAAGTTTTTCTAAATGGACAGTTAGTTACCTTAAAAGTAACAGGATTATAAAACCATCTCCCCAAAATCCACCTCTGGTAGTAAAAGAGAGCTATTCCTATTTCTGGGCTCTAAAACAGAAACTTCAGGATCTTATTTTTTAATTATCATTCTCAGCAACCTATTGATTATCAAAATGTGCTGCTTCCTTCTCATTCTCCACGCCACCCATTCCTTCCTGTGTTCAAATGTGTAAATCCCTTGTCTCAGTGATTTCATGGTGTTTTGAAATCCCATTCCAAAACACCATGCCTAAGAGCCGAGGCACTGTCCAGAATGGAGAGTTGCCTGGGCTCCTTTCCTGCTGGGCCCAGCGGAGCTGCTTGCTTTGGTCTTTACCAGCCAGACCCAGTCTTTCCACAGTCCCACTCAGATCACATCATTCTCCACCTCCACCCTGGGTACTTTTCCCTACCTTCTGCAAATAGCAGCTTACAATACCTTCCTGCTTTAGGAAGCATTCATACATACATGCCAGCCCATTCCCCGAATCTTATAGATCTAACTGCCCTGACACCTTGATTTTAGCATTGTGAGACCCTAAGCAGATGGCTCTGCTAAGCCATGTCCAAGTGACTAGACAGCAGAAAGTATGAGATAATATATTTGAGTTGTTTAAAAAAAAAAGGGGGGAGGGGAATAGGTCTCCCCTGACTGCTAATTATATATCATCACCAAAAACTAAGTGTATACAAATGGCTGCTGAAATCTCTCTACTGTGGGAATTAATATGAATACAGTAGTCATTTTATAATAACACAGGGTCAAAAGTAAAAGAATAAAAACTAGAGTAGTTTGGGTGAACTAGACTTTAATTTGCAGCCTTGTTTTAAATTCCACCTAATATAAGATTAATTTGGGGCCGGGCACAGTGGCTCATGCCTATCTATGATCCTAGCACTCAGGGAGGCTAAGGTGGACGGATCACTCAAGGTCAGAAGTTCAAAACCAGCCTGAGCAAGAGCAAGACCTAGTCTCTACTAAAAATAGAAAGAAATTAATTGGCCAACTAAAAATATATATAAAAAAAATCAGCCAGGCATGGTGGCGCATGCCTGTAGTCCCAGCTACTCAGGAGCCTGAGGCAGGAGGATTGCTTGAGCCCAGGAATTTGAGGTTGCTGTGAGCTAGGCTGACGCCATGGCACTCTAGCCGAGGTAACAGAGTGAGACCGTGTCTCAAAAAAAAAAAAAGATTAATTTGGGTATACCTCTGGTAAAATTCTGAAACTGCTCGATATTAGTGTGAGTTAGTTCCACATATGTTCCTTCAATTATCCAAGATAAATTCACAGGGGGAAAAAACTGTAATGGGAGCTTAAAGGTGACACATGGGTATGGAAAAGGAGTGTCAGATTGTCAAAGGCACTATCTGCAAAAAGTTCCTAGAAATCACTTTGCCCAGAAAGGGTAGAGCAGTAACTCAGTCCTCTCATCTGAAGCCCACAGCCCAGCAAAGCCTCTATTCAGCTGTATTACTGACTAGGACTGCTTTTCTGGCCTAGCCACAGACTAACCAATCTTTGTAGCGTAGCTCCTCTTGAAAAAAGTGTATTACAAGACTCTGGCAACTTGCTCACAATCCTACTCCTGGGACATGACCTACATACAGACCAGGGCTGGCCTGGCCCCTGGTACCTACTCTGCATTTCAATGAACTGTAAGTCAGAGCCATTCTGTAGTCCTGCCAGGTCACCCACTGTGCCATCATTCCTGGAGCACTTCTGTCGTTCTTCCTCCAACTGCAGTTTCAGTTTTCTAATCTGAAATGGAAATAAAGGTTCATCAGCAAGATCCGATCTCTCAAATGAAGCAGATGCTTGGCCCAGTGACCACATCATAGAACAAGGCAGATCTTTGTCATTCAGCCACACAAATTATTCATGTGAAAACTATTTTCTTGATTGCCTATTATGAGACATATATTGTTCTAAATGCTAGAGATAAGCTATAAACAAATACTAAAAGGAGCAAGCCACAGGACAAGGTGTACCAATAAAAATAGCCATATTTTATTATTTGTGTAAGTTTTCATGGAATAGTACATACTTTGGGTATTTTTTGTTACTTTTATTAAAAATGGAAAAGTCCAGACCAGGCATGGTGGCTCATGCCTGTGATCCCAGCAATTTGGGAAGCCAAGGCAGGAAGATCGCTTTATCCCAGGAATTGGAGACCAGCCTGGTCAACATAGCAAGACCTCATCTCTACAAAAATGTTTAAAAATTAGCTGGGCATGGTGGTGCACTCCTGGAGTCCCAGCTACTCAGGAGGCTGAGGCAGGAAGATTGCTTGAGCCCAAGAATTCCAGGCTGCAGTGAGCTATGATCGCACCATTGCACTCTAGCCTGGGCAACGGAGCAAGACCCTGTCTTTAAAAAAAGAAAAGGAACATTCCAGCCAAGTATGGTGGCACATACCTGTAGTCCCAGCTACTTGGAAAGCTGAGGTAGGAAGATCACTTGAGCCCAGGGTTCAAGGCCACCCTGGGCAACATAGCAAGATCCTATCTCAAAAGAGAAAAAGTCCCAAGGGGACTGCTGTCTCCTTAAGAAGCTTTGTATAACTAGATTCCTTAAAACTATGAGTCCTAAAAGTTTTCTTAAGAGAATAGAGAACTACAAAGAGGCAAAAGTATGAGTTATCTTTTTATCCTTCAAATCTCACTTAAGTACTGATACTTAAAATAAGCATATTTCTTTCTAATGAACATTTTAGTTTGCTGTCATTTTGTCATGTAACTTAGTTAAAATTAATATTATCTTGAATGAGAAGAATGCCTTCACCTGTGATAGCAGCTCTTCCTTTTCTCCAGCAAGTTTTCGTAGCCGTACATCTAAAACAAATGAAAAATGCTTAAAACTACATGCGATGATGTAGTATATAAACAATTTAAAAACTCTTAAAACTCATACACAGAAAACATTATCTGATAAATTACATTACTTATAGCTCTGAATATCAAAAGAAATAAAGGCTTTAATAGTATTATGGAAAAGTTCTTAATTATCCAATAGTATTTCCATACAAGTGATTACTTATCAGGGCATCAAATACATTTGCTTAAAAAAGCAGTGATTTGGCCAGGTGTGGTGGCACACCTGTAATCCTAACACTCTGGGAGACCAAGGCGGGAGGATTGCTTGAGTTCAGGAGTTAGAGACCAGCCTGAGCAAGAGCGAGACTCCGTCTCTATTAAAAATAGAAAAATGAGCCAGGCGTCAAGGTGTGGGCCTGTAGTCCTAGCTACTCGGGAGGCTCAGGCAGGATTGCTTGAGCCCAAGAGTTTGAAGTTGCTGTCAGCTAGGCTGATGCCACAGCACTCTACTCACAGCAATGGAGTGAGACTCTGTCTCAAAAAATAAACAAACAAAAACAGTGATTTTTCCACTTAAACTTAAGTACAAAGGAAATAATTTCCTTGTTTCAAATATTTGCAAGTTTTCACCAGAAGGCAAACAACTCAGATGCCAAGGGTGCTCCCACAGGTTAAGCCCTTAGCAGAAGAGACAGAAATATGTGGAAAAAGACAGGGGGTAAGAGTGAAACTGGGGGGAGGCAGAGCTAGAGCAAAGAAAAGAGAGGAGCACAAGGCTAGAAGCAGAGTCCCACAGAAGCTAGTGGGGGGAGGGAAGGGAACCACTGTAAGATGTGGGAAGCCAAGCGTGAATCTGAGGCTTGACAGCAGGATCATCAGGGCTTACTCCAGCCTGTGGAGAGGTTTGCGGCTTCTCAAGGCGGCACTGAGGAGACATCTGTAGTTCAATTAAAGCAGCAGCTGACACCTGGCCAACCACCCCCTAAAACCTACCGGGGTCAAAGCCAAATATCAGTTCTGGTTTCTTCAGCACCTCCAATTGGCCTAGGAAACACCCTGGGCTGCTCACAGCCATATACCAATTTCATTCTGTAGCTCTTCTCTTTCGTTCACCTAGCATCCTGCTTTATCAAAGTGCTCTACTTTTACATTTCTGGAATTCTGCACATTACAGAATGTGCTTACTTGCTAACCTTTAAAATGTTTTTTCAGTTTGCTTCACTCTTACAGTATCTCCCACTCCTCTAGGAAACCTATGCATATATGAAAGCAAGATGAAAAGGGAAAAAGAACATTTTTAAAAAAATAGAAGTAGGCTGAGGATACAGTATCTATCTGTGCATTTTTCTTCCTCTAGAGTAGATTCTTAGAAGGGGCAATGGGTGGGCACCTTTGTGGTTTCCTGGAGAGAAAGGGCTCATTAGTTTCTCAAAGAGTTAAATTTAAGAGGCTTAGATTTTAAGAGGCTTAGAAGCCCTGCTCCACGGTCTTGGTCATCTGTTTCTTGTCTTTAATCAATGTGGTGGCAAAGAGCTACAGAACCCTGGGATAAGTAGTAGAACATAAAACCAGATGTTCCAGAAGTAAGAAACTTAAAACATCCTCTGGAAGTCCCCTGCCAGCCCACTGCTTCCGTGAGACAGGTTTACTGGACTATCTCTTTGCAAACAGCTGGCAGTGAAGTGAAAAAGCAGTGTGTATGTACCCACAGTGCTTCCGCCCAGCAGCCTTCCTTACAGTAACACTTACTGCCTTACATCACCCAGATGCTGGTTTCCCAAGGTCAGGGATGTCTGAACACAGTGTGCCCAGATTCTTCCTGTTAAAGATCTACTGAATCTCAGACAGCCCTTAGGTCGTTTTTGTTTTCCAACCTGGGATATGAAAAAGCAGAAAGCCCAACAGGGCACCATTAATCCAAGTCAACATAGCAACCAGAGTCTTACCTAGTGGCCCTTCTCCTGCTGACTCCAAGACCTGAGCGGCTTCCTGAGACACAACAGTGATGGCTCCAACCACTGGCTCATGACTGACATCACCATTGGGAGTGCCATCGGGGATTATAACTAAGCCATGTTTCTGTGGGGAAGAAAAAAACTCACCATCACAAAAGATGGCTCACACAGAAGCAGTAAACTCTGTGAGGTAACTCTGCAACAATGTATGTTTGGCACAGGCAAAAACCTGGTTAGAATTAGTTACATAGACTATAGCTCTGTGGAGGAAATGACTCAAACCTACCAAATCTGGATTAGGGAATAAACATTGTAGTTTGTGTGCAGGCTGGAAAGATGGCGGGATGGATGAAAGGAAGGGGAGGTAGAGTAAAGCAGTGAGGGACCTGAGCTCCAGGCTAGTGCTAACATACCTCTCCCGTCTTCACTGTCTCCTGCAGGGCAGCCAGCTCCTCTCTGAGCAAATCTCGCTCATTCCTAAGGCAGGCAATGTATTCTTTTTGTTTCTCTAGGGCCTGGTTTTAGGCAGGGTAGCAAGGGAAAGAATGGCACAGAAAAAGAGCAGGTGAAAGGTAGCAGAGAAGTTCCTAATTCAAATAAGCAAAGATAAAGACATAAAAAGCAAGGAAGCAGTCAAAAGCCTGGAAACAAAGCAGTCAGATGTAGAAGGAAATACAAGGTTATATGGATGTATAATATTAATATATCTCCAAAACAGAGCTCAATAGAAACTGGTTTTCATGCATAAATTCAGCAAAACATGCTTATCACATCAAGCAGGGAAATAAATCTTTCTTTTCCAGTCAATGAAAAGAACAGGAAAAGAAAGATGAGGATACCAGCAATAGTAAAATAAAATTTTCCTTACTAACTTCCTCAGTATATTTTCATTTGAGAAACAAAAAAACCCCACATTTCATGTTTAACTAAAACAGTTTATTCAAGAATATATGTGATTTAAAAAATTAAAAATAACTAGCAAACATAAGATACTTTAATTAAATATTGGCTGTATGATTGTTCTCCAAGTAGTATGGCAAAATACTCAAATACTACTTAATTCAAAATAATTTCCAAAAGGATTCTCAAGGATCTATTTCTGTCAATTTAATTAAATAAAATTAAGACTCATTTGGTTTTCTGAGATACTTTCAGAATGTGAAAAAACAAAAATAAAATACTGACAAAATAAATCCAGCCCACCTATGGAGAAGGGAACAGAATATAGAACACTCAGATTCAAGCTTTGGGGCCCTGGCACATACTTATCCTATGCCTCAGTTTCCTCATCTGAAAAACAGGAGGGATAACAGCACCCATCCTATGGGCTTCAAGGAGAACTCAGGGTAAAGCACTGCAGGGCAGTGCCTAATATTAACAGAGAAGATTCAGGAAAATCAGGGTGGGTTTTCATTTGTAAATTTCCTGCCATTTCCTGAATCTCACAAGTGTCAGAGCTGAGGAGGACAGTGCAGTTGGAGGAACATATTTGGTCTTCAGTGACAAATCAAATCTGCTGTAATTATGTAATAAAATAACACACCCAAATTAAGTAGTCTACGTAGGAACCTGACAGCTGGCCTATTTGAAAAGCCTTTCTCCCCATATTTGTTCATACATTTAAAGTTTTCTGCTAGCATTCCCATTAGTCTAAGAAGTTAAACTATAATGGGTACTTTCCTCTCAGTTTATTGGGTTCAGAAGTGGGACAATAAACTGCTTAGTTACTGGCAGCGGAATAGCTGGGCAATTTTTAAAATCATTATAATCCTAATCTGCAACCAAATTAAGAATAAGTAAATTTATTACTTGTTTACTGGGATGATAGCAACTAACATTTGCACAGTCCAAATTATATGGCATGCACTATTTTATATACATATAATCTCTCCTTTATATATTATTTTACATATGAAATTTCTACCTTCCTGTATGTACTTGTATTATCCCCATTTTACAGATCAGAAAATTGAGGCTCAAAGGGTTTATCTTTTTGCCCAAAATCACAGTAAGTGGCAAAGTCAGCAAGTGAGTCCAGTTCTTTGTGTTTCCAAAGCTCTTGCATAGTTCTTTTTACGTCACAGCCCTATGAAGGCCACATTATATTCCCTTGTTGTCATCCCAGATGGTGCTGGGAAAGCAGTCCATAGGGCAAGTCCTATTCTTCACTTACCCAAACTGCAATGTCAGTATCTAACTGCCTTTCAGTAATTTACACTCAAAACTGTATGATGGGTTTCAAATCTGCCTACAGATTGGTAATCTGGGTTTCTAGCACCATAAGGCATTTACTATAATGCTTTAAGCTAGTATTCACTCTCCATTATACTAATAACAAATAAAACATTAGGAGGACAATGTACAGCAATACTCTCCCACCTGTTGAAAGTCACTTTAACCTTTATTGGGTTAGATATTTTTGGTTATTGGTATCTCTGTGCATAGTTATGCCATGCATCACCACATATAACTGAGTAAATGATCATTGTCACAACATGCTCTATATACACAACACTGCTGAATACCTCTTAGGAACAGGCCAATTTGGAACTAGGAATTCTAGCAAATGCCAGGACATGACATTTGTTCCTCTTCCACATCTTACAGCACTGGATTTTATTTTTACTTTTGGACTTTTTAATTTCATCTTCCCATAATTATAGATGGGAAAATAAAATATATCCTGTAAATTCACCCATTTTACCACAAAGTTTGAACACCACTAAAATACCTTATAATTGGATCAAATGTATTCTCGCTGGATCTGAAATCCTCTGTATTACCTGACCATAAAACCACCACCCTTGTGTTTGCATGCAACAATGGCTCCTATGGTGGATTTTATTTTAGGGTAAAAAGTACATGCTTGTGGAGACTGAAATAATTCTTTATCTCTGACCTAACCTCAAATTCTAGCATCAAGAAGCCAAAAGGATATGTATAATGGGCTGAACTTTTGGGAAACAGGTTAATTCTCCATATAATTGCCCTGGGGCATAAATATCTTTAGTCAGAATGGGACTGAGTTTATGCTGAGCTTTAAGATATACACATTCTTTGTATGCACCTCTTCTACACATGGGCTCTTGGTGCTCAGAACTGCAGGAGAGCTGGAAGCAAGATGACTAGAGAAGGAAAACTAAAGAAAGCTGAACTTTAACCTAGGAATAATGTTCTTCATTAAGTTACTAAATTTAAATCTTAAAATTTTAATCTAAATTAAGTTAGAGACAAGTGATGCATTAGGTAGTCACTAACCATACTGAAAATGTGTCCTTTAAAAGTGAAAGGAGGGCCACCAAACATGCATTAGGATGGCTACTATCAATAAAAAAGAAAATAACAAGTGTTGGCGAGGACACAGAGGAAGTGGAACCCTTGTGCACTACTGATGGGAAGTAAAATGGTACAGCCACCATAGAAAACAATATGGCTGTTCCTTAAAAAAATTAAACATAGAATTACTATACAATCCAGCAATTCTGTTTCTGATTATATACCCAAAACAACTGGAAGCAAGGTCTTGAAGAGATATTTGTACTCTTATGTTCACAGCAGCATTATTCACAATAGGCAAAGGTGGAAGCAACCCAAATGCCCATCAACATGAATGTGGTATATACATAAAATGGAATATTATTCAGCCTTAAAAAGTAAGGACATTCTCACATCTGCTGCAACAGGAACCTTGAGGGCATTATGCTAAGTGAAATAAGACAGTCACAAAAGGACAAACATTGTATAATTCCACTTATATGAGGTAGAGGTTCTGTCTCTATGAATCTGACTACTCTAGGTAGTCACAGAGACAAAACGTAGAAGGGAGGCCGCCAGGGTCTTGGGGGAAGGGGAAAATGGGGTTGTGTAATAAGTACAGAGTTTCAGCTGGGAAAAATGAGAAAGTTCTAGAGATGGATGGTAGTGACAGTGGTACAACAATGTGAATGTACTTAATGCCACTGAACTGTACACTTAAAAATGGTTAAAATGATAAATATTATGCTTTTTGTATTTTAGCAAAATTTTTCAAATTCAAAAAGAGTCAAGGGATGGATGAACTAGTGATATACGCAACAACTTGGATGAATCTTGAGGGACTTATACTGAGTGAAAAAAGCTAATTCCAAAAGGTCATATGCTATATGATTCCATTTATATAACAATCTTAAAATGGCAAAATTATAGAAATGGAGAACAGATTAGTTGTTCCCGGAGCTTCAGAGAGAGGGTGGGGTGGTAGTAGATATGGCTATAACAGGGAAAGAGGAATGATAACTTATGGTGATAGAAATGTTCTGTATTTTAATTGTATCAAGGTCAATATCCTGGTAGTGTATCATAGCTTTGCAAGATGTTATATTTGGGGAACACTAGGTAAAGGGTATATAGGATCTCTGTATTATTTCTTACAATTGCATATGAATCTAAAATTTTCTCAAAATAAAAAAGTTTAATTAAAAAAATCAAAGGAACACATTATTGCATAGCACACAGAATAAAGACACTCACGCACTCACGCAATAAATGCCAAGACACTTAAAAAGCCAAATAATTTATATCTTAACCATAAGCATACCTTTTTGGTAACAAAAAAAAATTTGTTTTTGTTTTGTTTTGAATAGCTATTTCACTGGTTTGGGGTTTTTTCTATGGTTAGTCCAAGATAATCAGTTTAAAATACTAAGACAATTATACAAATTATAAATCTGGAACCAACAGATCTGTGCTAAAGAAAATTACATATGGTCCTAAAAGAAGCCCATTGTAGATAGTGACCAAATTTTAACTAATATTTACAAATTGCTTTGTGCCACATATTTTTCAACATCTCATTTTAAATAACCCAAGTAAAAGTTTAACTAAAATCATTAGTTCACAATCACAATTTCAAAATGCCTAACAGAGTTGTTGATTTATCCTCCAGAAGGCTTTTCTAGATTTGGGTGGAATTTCTAAACCTCAATAATTTTAACATCAGAAAAGCTATCTATAAAAGTAGCTTCAGTTCTTTAAATTTTTGGTCTACAAACTCTTAAAAAACAATGTGGTCTTTCCATGTGTTTATTAAGGAGAGGATGGGTCATTGTAGTGATTGATGGACAGGACTGGATACTGCTGGCTGGGTTTCAGAATGCTCTTAACAACGGAGGTAGGATCCAGAGGGTCTCATATCCACGCATATTTCTCACAGGAGCTCTAAGGAGATTTTGCCAACTTTCCTCTATCCCACCTAACCTCAAGAAGAACAAGACTTTTCTCACTTATTTGGTTTCCTCTGCCATAGCCCTTCCCTGACAAGGTAAGCCTCTGTCAGCTACAGCTAATGGTTGCCCTCCTGCAGAACAGACAGCTCATGCCAGGCAATGGGATTGCCAGGCATGGCAAAAGGCTATGAGATGAACTGGCCACATGAGATGAACTGATGGGAATTTTTTCAGCCTCCATGTTCTTGGAATCTACCTGCAGAGCCTCCATGTTCTTAGAATCTACTTGCAGAGCTTAACAAAAAAAAAGCAATGAAGACTTTTTCCTTATCTGGGCCCCTGCTTTGGGAGATTCTGGGGTTATAATTAGAGATGGTGACTTTGGAAAGTCTTACATTCCTATCCACTTCCGCAATTAAACTGATTTTAATCTTGTCCTATTTTATTCACCAAGGATTTATAGGATGCTAATAGCATTTCCCCACGCCCACTCCAAATTCTTGTACTGTAAGGATATCAAATTAACCACAGAGTTAGAGTTAAATGCCTGTGGCTGCTTCTGAATAAGAATCCTTGGGGAATAAAGAGAAACTTCCTTTAAATGTTCCTACTTGTATGTTGCACAACCCCAGTGTCGACTGGAAAGAAGAGTTTTTTCCAGGCATAGTATCGGGTTTTCCCATGTAAGCCTGTCTTCTGCTTATTCCTATTTCACATTGTATAAATGATCGGGAATAATCAAAAGGACAGGTTTCTTAGGAATCTCTAAGTTAAATTCTATTGTTCTATTCCTCATCAATGAACTTCTAACATCAATGAACTTCTAAAGCCCAATTTCATCTCATACCCCAATTTTTTTATCTTTCCAAAGAAGTGTCTCCTGGAGGTCAAACACCTCTTTTGTCATGGTGTCTAGTTTCTGTTGCATGCGCTGATTCTCCTGCAGAGGAAGAGGGGAAGAGAAGTAATAAAAGAACAGAAAGAAAAAAGGGAGGGAGTTAGAGGGAAGAAACAAAAATACAGCTGATAAAGAAACTTAAAAGGGGAAAGTCTATGATGAACAGGAAAAAGCAGTTTGCTTTTTAAAAGGAAAGATGACATCAGAGTCTTGGCAAGTGATTCTGATTGGCTTACCCCTGCAAAAGCAAGCAAGAAAACTGGGAATAACTGTCCCAACCACAGCTATGTGGCTACAAACCAGCAAGGGTTTCTGTGTACATCTAGCTCCATATGTGTCTTCTGCTGATAACTGCCTTTTTTTCAAATAACAAACTTACATTTCTACAGCGGGAAATTTAGGTTTGCTATAAACAAATGGTCCTTATCATAGAGAACAAGCAGTAATTTTGAATTTTATTTTTTAAAACAGAACTGATGATTCTGAATTTCCATTAGGAGGTCTATATAAGCAAGAACATCACCAATTATAAAGGAAATATCAGTTTTTAGAAAAACTAGAATTTAACATTCAGCAATTCTTAAATGACTCTTTCAATTAGGTAATGATGCTAAATGTATACCCCCTTACAATTAACAAATTTTCCTCTTATGCATTATTGGCAAATTATCATCTCCTACTTTCCCTAGTCATATATTATCTACTTGACGATGCAATTCTCAATTCTAAAGATCAAAAGGCATTATTTGTCATATTTAAGGTATTTCAGTTGTGTATAACCACAGATACCAACATCTAAAAGATGTTAATTCTAGACACAAAACACATCCAAGCCTGGGCAACACAGAGAGACCCCATCTCTACAAAAAATACAAAATGTAGCTGGGTGTGGTGGCCTACACCTGTAGTCCCAGCTATTCAGGAGGCTGAGACAGGAGGATCACTTGAGTCCAGGAATTTGAGGTTGCAGTGAGCTATGATGACACAACTGTACTCTGGCCCAGGTGACAGAGTGAGACTCTGTTTCAAAAAACAAAAAATAAAATAAAAAACACCTAAAACTAAAGTTTTTAAAGTTTGTGTAGCCAGCATCCTGGGCTTTTAGAGAAGTCACAGTGACAAATTATAGAAATCAAGCATTATAATTCTTTTAAAATGCAATTACAATAAAAAAACTAGAACATTTAACCAATCCTAATTTAAGCTACTGACTCTAAGAAGCAGGCCTCAAGTAATTTTATTATTCTTTTGAAACTTAAAGGGGGAAAGTATATATCTAAACTAGAAAAAGTTGGCTTATTGACACAAAAATATAAAAGGACAATACGAGAAAGGATTTCACATTATTTTTAAATACCAGTAGGATACACAATTTGGATAATATGCTTCCTACCATATATATAGAAAAACTAAGAAAATTAACGTCACATATAATCTGATATATCCAAAGGGTTATCTGTACCTGTATTTAAAATTCACAATTTCTGAGTATGTTCAATTATTCTTAACAATAATGAAAAATAACACCAATCCTCAAATACAGAAATGGTCATTTCTTTTCCTCTATTAAATTTTTTTTAAGTCACTTACAGGGAGAGAAATTAAGTGAGGCAGGTCTGAGGGGAAAGAGGGAGGGAAAAGAGAGGCTGAGGTCTGAGTAGCCAGGAATGTGGATGAATTTTGTTAAGTTAGGTATCTCCCCTGGTACCATTACCAGCTAGGCTTCCTAATATCTAATGCTAAATTAGCATTGGATGCCCTTGATAACCACACCTAGATGGTGGGCAGGATCCCCCTCAAACTTAGTTTCATGTTTATGAAAAACCACCACCCTCAAGAGGGAAAACCACAGTTAAAGAACAACAGAGATGAATACCTGCAAACATGGAAGCAGGGGATGGCAGGGGGCGGGGGGGGGGGGAGAAAATAACAAAGATGAAAGCAAGGTAGTAGGTCCTCAAGGATGATAAATGCTTTCAAAAAGTTCTTGATAGACTATGATCTGTCCCTTTCCTAAGATGTTGCTAACAATGTGGCACACAGAATTCCTTCACTGCCAGAGCAAAAACTTTAACTTCCTCACTAGCCAACCTTCACCTTTTTGTGTATGAGGTATCCTGACAATTTATTCTTTTTCGTTGAGCCACCTCAGAAACATATCTACCTGAGTGAAGATCAAACTTATTCCCCAAGAATCATGCCCCAAAAGATGGCATTCACTAGGTCCCAAAGAATAACATTACTCTGTAATTTTCCCTACTGCCCATTTCCTAAGATGTCATTAGAAAAGAGTATGCTTAGGAATAAAGACAATTACAAAAACTTCTGCTATTAAAAGGGGGTATGTTTATAGGGTTCATAGTATTAATTTTTAAGCTTGCCTTTATGTTTCACGTTTGTAAAATTTTAGAGTACAACTAAATATAAAGAAACAAGTAAACGCTTTGTAGCATTTTAACTCTCCTCTCCATCCAACTCATTTTTTTTCAAAGTGAAGCATTTCCACCATTCATGTACATACCTCAATAAGTTCGTCTCTTTGCCGAAGACCTTCTTTAAGTTCATCCATCTTATATTGCAACACGCTACACATATGTTTCTGCCTTTCTAACTCCTGTGATTAAACAAATAATATCATTTACACAGGTCATGGCACACAACCAGGGCAAACATATACAATGTCAAGGCTAAATATGACGTTAAAAACAGGTCCAAACTGCTGATTCCTAGTAACCTAGAAAAATTGTGTAGTCTATGGAAAGGTTCAGAAAATTTTAAATTTTCATTTCATATGATCATATCTCTAGAAAACCCAGACTAATCAATGGCAAAATTACTATAAACAATGAGATAATTTAGCATAGTAACAGATTATAGAATTAACATATAAAATTCAATAACCTTCGTAGATAACAAACAAAATCCGAAAGAATAAACACAGTATCAAAATCAATATTAAATAAAACACATATAAACTTACAAGATAAATCAAAAACCTATATGACAGAAATTATATAAAACATTTTTAAAAGACAGAGAAGGAGGATTAGCAAATGGAAAGGCATACCATCTTCTTGGATAAAAAGCCTCAACATCATAAAAATGCCAGTTCTCCCTAAATTAATCTAAAAAAAAAAAACCATCAAGTTTTTTCCTCATCAGAGCAAGATAAGTTGATTACAAAGTTTATTTGAAAAAAAACTAGCCAGAAAAAAAAAATACTGAAAAAGAAGGTAGCCTTATTAGATATTAAGACATATTATAAAGCCTCTATAATTAAAACAATGTTGTAATGGCACATGAATATAGATCAATGAAACAGAATAGAAAATTCAGAGATAGATCCAATTAGATATACAAATATATTAAACACCAATAACAAAAAGAGCATCTCAAATCAATGAGAAAATAGACTTTGAAATTAATGATGTTAGGATAACTGGCTATCTATTTGGAAAAAGATAAAATTGGAACCATACCTTACACAGGACAAAATTCCAAATGGATCAGAAGTGTACATGAGAAAAGGCAGGGAATGGAAGGGGGAAGTGGGAAGGGAAGACAAGGGAAAGCAGAACAAACTATACAGGCACTAAAAGAAAACAGCCAAAGAGTGGGGGAAACTTTAACTAAAAAATGCCTCAAAAATCCACGAGTGATAAGGAGAAAGGAACAATAAACTAGACTACATAAAAATTAAAACTTTTGAATGGCAAAAGATGCAAGCAAAGTAAAAAGACCAAATGACAAAGTGCAAAAAAAAGTTACAATTTATATCAAGACAAAGGGTGACTATCTCCCCATATAGAGAACCTCTAAAATTAGAAAGAAAAAAAAATTAACTGAACACAAAAAAAAGCTAAAGAATTGGACAGTTTATAGAAAAAGAAATAGAAATAGCTCTGGATATGAAAAGATGCTCACACTGAGAGAAATGCAAACTAAAACCATATGTGTCACCAAAACACTAGTTTTGTGTTCAAATATCTGACAGTATATTCTGGGAAAGAACTATGGGGAGGGAAACAGGCCCTCTCATACATTTTGGTGGGAATGCAAAATGGTTTATTGCTTACAAAGGGGAATCTGACAGTATCTTCCAAAACTACATGCCTTTTGATCCAGAAACACCATACTTAAGAATGACTCTTTATCATAGACACATTGGCAAAAATATAGAAAGTCTTAAGCAGTATGTTATTTTTGCAGGACTATTTCATAACAGCAAAATACACAAACAACTTTAATATCTATTAATAGGGAAGTGGTAGAATAAAGTGTAGTACATCCACACAATGAAATAGCTATGCAGTGGTGAAAAAGATTAAGGAAAGTTTCTCTATACTACATTTATAAGGTGATAAAAAATCAAGGTGCAGAATAACATTTATAGTATGCTACTATTTTTCTAAGAAAGGAGGGTTACAAATACATATATTTGTATATATATTTTGAATGGTCACATTAGATTAAAATGGCTAATATATCTTCTTAGATTAAAAAATAGATAAACCATTAAATTTAAAATTTCTCTAAGTAGGAAATATGGATGAATGACAGATCAATTAACTTATTCAAATACCTTTGTTGATCTGACTTAAGATCTACGCAACTATTTTACAGAATTGTAAAACAAAATTAAGTTTAAAAAGCACTTCCTACTGGAAACAACCCAAGTGACCATCAACAGATGAATGGATAAACCAAATGTAGTATATATACAGTGGAACACTGCTCAGCATTAGAAAGTAAGGAACTCTTGTCACATGCTACAAACATGGACAAGGTTTAAAGACATTATACTAAGTGAAATAAGCCAGTCACAAAAAAACAAATTGTATGACTCTACTTATATGAGGTACATGGAGTAGCTGAATTCATAGAGACAGAAAGTAGAATGGTGGTTGCCAAGGGCTTGGGGCACAAAGAAATGAGCAACTGTTTAATGGGTATAAAGTTTAAGTTTTATAAGATGAAAACATTCTGGAGATCTGATGCACAACAACGCGAATATATTTAACACTACTGAATTGCACACCTTAAAATGGTTAAGATGGTAAATTTTGTGATATATGTTTTTTTAACCATAATTAAAAATAAAAAATTTAAAAAGTAATTCCTAAATACTGAAAATAAAATGCAGTGAACCTAACTGTATATCCAGTTAGTAGCATAAGCACAGAGAAACTATTTGAAGTAGCTTCTAAAAACAATAGTTTAGCTATGCACAGCCTAGTGGCAAAAATAACAGCCAAACAAAACAAAATAACTAACTTTTAACTATTTTCAGTAATTACATTGTTGGTGTTAGCATTGGTACTGCTATTCTTGGTAATGTGGGATAAAGCAATAAGAATAGAATACACCATAATTACTATCATTCCCCAGTGACTTTGAAACTAGGATTTGTAGTGTGGGAAAAAGTAGATACAGATGTAAGACAGAAGATGTTAAGTAAAAACACTAACACCCTGAATATGAATTGGAACTATCAGCATGAACTCATAATATATTGTTGTTAAAAAACAAACAAAAAAATCCCCACAGACATATTTCCCAGATATATCCACTGAAAAGTCCTATAAATAGTGACCAATTGGGTGGCAATAAGTACCCATACTGCTCCACTAAAAGACAACTAGGGCTCCTTGGACAAGTGGCTGATTCCAAGTATGGGGCAGAAAATGTACAAGATGAGACTGGAACATCTTCTAGCAGAAAGCAGAGAAGCTAGCAAAACAATTAGACTCATCAAAAATACTTAGTAATCAACCTGAAGAGGTTCATATTAGCAAAAGGTGGGACAATTTAAGCATCAAGAAGAATAAAAGCTGCAATGCATTGAAAATATCAAATGCTTGAATTCATGACTTCATAATGGTATTTTAAAAAGAAAAGTACTTGATCACTAGGAAAGGATGCTAAACAACCAAGTCTGTATTTTGAAAACTCATAAATAAAGGCAAAGAATCAGGGTTTTATCTCACCTTTGCTATGTAAACTGTCTCATCTGAGTAATAAAGAGACAAAGATGCTTCTCTTTAAAGATGGACTTAAGCTAACAAAGCATAGGAAAGTAAAAACACAACCCACAGAATGGGAGAACATATTTGAAAATCATATATCCAATAAAAGATATAGAAACAACACTTACAACTCAATAATAAAAAGACAAATAATCCAATTTAAAATGAGCAAAGGATCTGAATAGACATTTCTCTACAGAAGATATACGAATAGCCAATAAGCCCATGAAAATATGTTCAAAATCATTAGTCACCGGAGAAAAGCAAATCAAAACCACACCCATTAGGATGGCAAGAATAAAAAAGTGTTGGGAGGATTTAGAGAAATCAGAACCCACATACACTGCTAGTGGGAATGTAACATGATGCAGATGCTTTAGAAACGGTCTGACATTCTTCAAATAGTTAAACATAGTTACCATATGAACCAATAATTCCACGATTCCACTCCCAAGTATACACTTAAGAGAAATCAAAACATCTCCATGCAAAAAAACTGTACACAATGTTAACAGCAGCATTATTCATAACAGCCAGAAAGCAGAAACAACCCAAAGGTCCATCAGCACAAAGAGATAAACAAAATGTGGCATATCTACACAGTGGAATAATAGGCAATTAGAAGGAATAAAGTTTTGATATATGGTGCAAAATGGATAAACACTGAAAACATTATGCTAAGTAAAAAAAAAAAAAAGCCAGTTACAAAAGACCACAAAATTATTTGATTCCATTCATATGAAAGTCTAGGATAGGGAACTCCATAGAGACAAAAAGTAGATCGGTGGTTACTTAGGGCTGAGGGGGTTGGGGGATAGGAATATGACAACTAAAAGGCTAAAGGGTATATGGTTTCTTTTTGAGGTAATGAAAATATTCTGAAAGTGACTGTGATGGTAGTTTTAAATGGATGAATTGTATGGTATGTGAATATTTCAATAAAACTTTTTAAAATTTTTCCATAAGATTAAATAAATCAATCCATAATGATAAAATCAAAATATGCCATTTTGCAGCCCCTGATCAACTAAAGGATTTAAGCAGCCAGAGAAAGCATCACAAAGAGACAGCCACAGATCTGGGCCTCCTGAAAGAAGGTAAACTGCACCACCTATGAAGCAGACTTGCCAAAAAGCTGAAGTTAATTTCACTGAGCCTCTATAAAGGGAACATCGTAAAGATGCCATGGGGATGAAAGCAGAAAAATCTGTAAGTCTGAGAAATGGTTAGGACAAGCAATCCAGTTTCTTTAATACATAAATTGTAAGGAAAAAAAAGAGATAAAAGGGAACCTATAAATCAAAAGAGATTTAAAAGACATCAACTAATAACAAGGTGTGGAACTTATCTGGATCCTGATTACTTTTTTAATGTAAAAAAGAAAAATTATTTATGACATTTTAAAACTACTGAAATCTTAATGATTGAATATGTAATATGTAGGAATTGTTATTAATTTTCAGGTATGAAATTGTCTTTTGATTATGCTTCTAAAAGAGAGAGAGCCCTTATTGCCTAGAGAGCCATATCACAATCTGTATTAAAATATGGGATGCTTAGAACTTGCTTAAAATATGAGTAGGGGAAGTGAACAGTGCAAAACTGACCATGGGTTGATGGTGACTGGGAGGCAGGTGATGGGTTCAAGCAGGTTCATTACATTCCTCAGTCTACATTTTTGTATGTTTAAAATCCACACTAAAACATATTTTCTGTCTACATTTTTGTACTTTTAAAATCCATAATAAAACATACTTTAAAAATGTCACATAAGGTAATCCTATTAAAATGAATAGCTATTTTAAGAGAATAATATACTCAAGACATTCCCAATCAGGCATTCTGTCTCTAAAGTAGTCATAGAGACAATATTTAAAATATAGCTATCATAATTCCAACAGGAAGCACTAAAGGCATTTTGAAAAATGTTATTAATATTGTATCATTATTATTGTTATTGAATGGTCCTTCTCTATTCTCACCATCTGCTGCTATCATGAAATATACCAGAGTACCCAGCCTCTTTGTATTTGAATGTGAACATTCTACTGCATGACACATTATCTGTCTAGAACAAAAGCATTCAAGGTAAATGTATGTTAGAGAGAGAGAGATTATCAAAAAGCCTTCTGCATCACAGCATGGGAAACTGATTTCCAGAGTATTTTAAAAAGCTTATGAGGCCGGGTGCTGTGGCTCACGCCTGTAATCCTAGCTCTTGGGAGGCCGAGGCGGGCGGATTGCTCAAGGTCAGGAGTTCGAAACCAGCCTGAGCAAGAGCGAGACCCCGTCTCTACTATAAATAGAAAGAAATTAATTGGCCAACTGATATATATATATAAAATTAGCCGGGCATGGTGGCGCATGCCTGTAGTCCCAGCTACCCGGGAGGCTGAGGCAGAAGGATCACTCGAGCCCAGGAGTTTGAGGTTGCTGTGAGCTAGGCTGACGCCACGGCACTCACTCTAGCCTGGGCAACAAAGCGAGACTCTGTCTCAAAAAAAATAAATAAATAAATAAATAAAAAGCTTATGAATTTTAAGTTTGAAAGTAGATTTTTAAAAAACTCTATGCATACTAAGCTATCTCTGTATCTTAGAAAATGATAGAGGGAAAAACTAAGTTGGTTAAAATAGTTAATCACAGGGTTTTTTTTTATTTTTAAAAATGATTGAGGACATATGAGAAGATGGAAAGATAACTCATTTTAGTACCAATAAATACTTAGCATCAGATTTTCCTCTGATTTCCTAGAAACAGAGCTAGAAATAGATAAGAAAATGTGTGAGAAAGCGAAAAAGGAGTCCATAGGACTCTAGGTAAAGTATATGATGGCTCAGAATCTCCAAAATGGCCCATTAGATACAAGAAGAATCAAAGAGAAAACCACCTATTGCCATCAAATCATACTTTTCAACAGGCCACTATGGAGCCAATATAAAAACACCCTCTTTTTCACATATCTAAACACAAGTCCTCTTATCCTAACCTTTTTTTAATATACCTCATTTTTAGAGCAGTTTTAGGTTCACAGTAAAATCAAGTGGAAAGTATAGAGTCCCCACGTACACCCCCACCTTGTCCCCACACATTCACAGTCTCCCCTATTATCAACAACCCACACCAGAGTGGTATGTTTGTTTCAACTGATAAACCTATGTTGACATGCCATCATCACCCAAATTCCATAGTTTACATTAGGGTTCACACTTGGTGTTGTACATTTTATGGGTTTGGACAAATGTATAACAGATATCCAGCATTATAGTATCACACTGAATAGTATCACTGTCCTAAAAATCCTCTGTGTTCTGCCTATTCATTCCTCCCTCCCCTAAACTCCTGGCAAACACTTTCTAACACTTTTTGAACATGATCAAAACAGATTGGAATGGGCATTTCTAGTCCTCAAAGGAAAAAAATCCCTGTAAAGACTACAGTAATAATACTGGCCCCTTAGAGGTTATGATGTGCAAATTCAAATTGTTTTTTCTAACAATTTATCAATACACATTTCATAAATTATTTTCTGGATTTTTTAAATTTTGGCAATGAAGTAGCAACTCATTTCTGCCAATAATATCCATTTGTCCTCTGCTTGGACTGACATCAACACTTTAGAAAGTCTAAGTCTAACAAGCTTTTAAAACAACCCAATTTGTTTTCTGCAGCTGTCAAAGAGCAAATCTGGACCTTGGACAGTGGCTGTTATTTTCCATCTGTACATTTTAACATTATAGCTTATGAACCTCTAAAGAAAACATTTGTCAATTTCTGACCCACAATGCTGTTTTTAAATAATGGGTTAAAGACTTCTCTACAATTATTTAGCAAATGGGTTCTTCTGAACCCTTTAGAAGTTCATAAAATAAATGAACCATTACTGAGAGTCTTTGGAGCTTTGTGGGAGTCCCGGCCACTTACAACAACAGGAAGAAATTAGTTCACTCTAATTGTCCCAATTAAGAGATAGAAAATAAAGATAAAACTTGAGTTGTGTTCTATTTTCAGAAACCCAAAGAAGGACATAAACTTTTCCTTAAGAAAATAATTTTTTTTTAAATTAAAAAAGGAAAATATTTCAGGGCTTAATATCTTATGATATTCTGTCAATTCCCTTGGACTATTCAGTTTTGACTGAAACATTCCCAAGTAAGTATGTTGGAATCTTCCACCAATCCCACCACTTTTTAAATGGCAGGTTTTTCTTTTCTGATCCAAGAGAATAGTGTAATACAAGATGAGCAATTACCTTTGATTTTTCTTCGTTTTCTCTATAAAATTCTGCCATCTGTTCCTCCTGTTCTTCAATAACATCCTTGAGTGTGTCTACTTGGTAAATCAAATTGTTCTTCTCGTTGTCTAACTGTGCATTAGAAACCATGGCTTTCCTGTATTTTTCTTCTACTTCAGACAAAGACTCCTAAAAAAGAGTTAAAGTCATCAGCCTGATATCTAAAATATGTTCCTGCATATATGCAATATAACAGGAAATTATAGCACTGGCACAAACACATAAAGATGCATTTTTGCAAAATACAAGCAGTTTGGGGAACCTTGTTTAGTGGCATGCACATAAAACAGGAAGATGATAATAAGCCAATAATGCCTTCCCAAGAACAATATGTGCTCTCTGCCCCCCAAGAAAACAAAAATCAAGCAGCAAGGTAGCCTCTGAAAAGATGAAAAGGAATGCAGACAACATATATTTGTAAGAGTCATAAAATGAAGACTCATTAATATTTTCAGAAATATTACTCCTATAGTTTTTAACAAACTGGTGTTCAGAATGCAGTGATACAACAGAATGCAGCCTCTTTACACAAGTAAACGTCATACTCATTTGAATTTTGCCACTTCTTAGACATTTCTTTTCAGTACTTTCTGTCTTGCATAATAATACCAATGTAAATGTGTACATTTTTTCTAGCAATTATCCAAATTATAATCATTTTTAAATAAGCCAAACAAAAATGAATGCTAAAAAAAGAGCTACCACAAAAAGCCTAAAATCTTATATTCCTCAAAATTTTCTGCCTAAAATAGCTTACAAGTGTGTTATTTTAAAAAATAAGTATATCTGGCCGGGCGCTGTGGCTCACGCCTGTAATCCTAGCTCTTGGGAGGCCGAGGCGGGCGGATTGCTCAAGGTCAGGAGTTCAAAACCAGCCTGAGCAAGAGCGAGACCCCGTCTCTACTATCAATAGAAAGAAATTAATTGGCCAACTGATATATATATAAAAAATTAGCTGGGCATGGTGGCGCATGCCTGTAGTCCCAGCTACCCGGGAGGCTGAGGCAGAAGGATCACTCCAGCCCAGGAGTTTGAAGTTGCTGTGAGCTAGGCTGACGCCACGGCACTCACTCTAGCCTGGGCAACAAACCGAGACTCTGTCTCAAAAAAAAAAAAAAAAAAAAAAAAAAAAAATAAGTATATCTAATTTGGTAATTTCTACTGCCTAGTAACTTTTTTTAAAGCTAAAAAGAAAAACGTTTCACATAGAAAATGTAATCACTTCTGGGAAAAAACTCAAAAAATACTAGTACAAATGTTTATCAAACCAAGATCAATGAAACAGAACTAAGAGTCTAGAACCCTTAAATTTATGATCAGTTAATTCTGACAAGGGTGTCTACATAATTCAATGGAAAAGAATAAATGGCATTGGGTCAACTGGATAACCCCCATACAAAAGAATGCAGTTGGACTCCTACCTCATACCACATACAAAAATTAACTCAAAATGGACCACAGATCTAAATGTAAGAGCTAAAACTATAAAACTGTTAGAAGAATATATAGGAGTAAATCTTCATGAACTTGGCATAGGCAATGGTTTCTTACATACAATACCAAAAGCACTATTGATTAAAAAAAAAACAAAAGGCCGGGCGCGGTGGCTCACGCCTGTAATCCTAGCTCTCTGGGAAGCCGAGGCGGGCGGATTGCTCAAGGTCAGGAGTTCGAAACCAGCCTGAGCAAGAGCGAGACCCCGTCTCTACTATAAATAGAAAGAAATTAATTGGCCAACTGATATGTATATAAAAAAAAAATTAGCCGGGCATGGTGGCTCATGCCTGTAGTCCCAGCTACTCGGGAGGCTGAGGCAGAAGGATCGCTCGAGCCCAGCAGTTTGAGGTTGCTGTGAGCTAGCCTGACGCCACGGCACTCACTCTAGCCTGGACAACAAAGCGAGACTCTGTCTCAAAAAAAAAAAAACAAAAAAAAAACAAAAGCTTCATCAAAATATCAAAATTTAAAACTTTTATGCTGCAAATGATACCAAATATCATTAAAGTAAAAAGACAATCCATAGAATGGGAGAAAATATTTGTAAATATTATATCTGATAAAAGACTTATATCCAGAATATATAAAAAACTCTTACAATTGAACAATAAAAGACATGTAAATCAATTTTTAAATGGGCAAGGATTTGAATAGATATTTCTCCAAAGAAGATATACAAATGGCCAATAAGCACATGAAAACATGCTCAGTATCATTAATCATTAAAGAAATGGCACATCAAAACCATGAGATACCACTTCACATCCACTAGGATGGCTATAATCTATAATCAAAAAGACAGAAAAGATATAATAAGTGTTAGTGAGGATGTGAAGAAACTAGAAACTCATACATTGCTGGTGGGAATGTAAAATGGTGCAGTTACTTTGGAAAACAGTTTAGTAGTTCCTCAAAATGTTAAACATAGAGTTTCCATGTGACCCATCAATTCCATTCCTACTTATCTACCCAAGAGAAATAAAAAGATATATCTAAACAAAAACTTATACACAAATGTTCACAGCAGCATTACTCACTCATAATAGCCAAAAAAGTAGAAACAACCCAAACGCCTATCAATTGACAAACAGATACACAAAATGTTGTACATCCATACAGTAAAATATTATCCAGCTATTTAAAAAGAAATACATGTTACATGATACATGTTACATGTTACAACATAGATGAATCTTGAAAACATCATGCTAAATGGAAGCCAGTCACAAAAGACCACATATTATATGATTGTATTTATATGAAATCTCCAGAATAGGCAAATCTATAGAGACAGACAGTTAGTGCTTGCCCAGGATATGAGTGGGAATGAAAGAGGAGGAATGGGGAATGACTACCAATGGGTACAGGGTTTCTTTCTGAAATGATGAAAATGTTCTAAAATTGGGTTGCAGTGATGGTTGCACAACTCTGTGACTGTGCTAAAAACCACTGAATTTTGCACTTTAGGTAAATTTTTATGTAATGTATGTATGTATCTCAATAAAAATACATATATATTAATACATATACACACACACACACTTTTAATACTTCATAAACCAGAATTAGGTTGACAGGCAAGATTTAAATTAGGATTGGAAACAAATTTAACCAAAAGAAAGAATACAAGCAAAGTCAATTGTATAATGGTCTAAATTTAGTGGTATTTTAATATAATACAGAATTTAGAATTATTCTCATCCATGTGAAAGTCTAACAGCAGGAAAAATTCCTCAATGCAACTCAGTCCCGTGTCAAACTGCATGAACACCAGAATCCAAGATAGCTCAAGTAGTATTAATAGATCCATGGACAAAATATATGACACAATAAACCTGACATAAAATTTATGCAACGTAATCTTCCTTTACACAATACACCACAAAAGGCTGTTTTAAATTTAAGTGTCCAGGTACTGATTTTAATCTCACTCACATATTGATGCCTATTTGGAATTGGTTTTACTTAAATGTTCTTAAGGCACTGATTTTCAAAGTATGAGTTCCAGAGCAACAGCAACAGCATCACTTGGGAACTGGATAAAAATGCAAATTTTCAACCCCATCCCAGACCCAATGAATCAGAAAATCTGAGGGTAGAATCCATCAATCTGTATTTTATAAGCCCCAGGTGATTCTGATGCACGATGAAGTTCTGAAGCCATTGTGTTAATATTTAAGCTTTGATGATCTATGCCCATAGACCCCTAGAATAAGCCTCACAACTATGTGACCAAAATCCTCAACAACATTGTGAACTACTTGAATTCTAGGACATGATCCTAGAATTATTATTATTATAATATTATAATCTTATAATTATTATTCCTAGTGTCTTCCATAAAGTAGACACTCCATAAATCTGCCAATGTATAGCTGATGATAAGACTTACACTTATAGCCTGTTAACTCTTCTCTCAACAGTTCTTTCTGGGATTACTCAAGTTAAAGCTATTTCTCTCCTTATTCCCATCCTTCTAAGCATCAAAAACATGGTCAATATTTAAGAACATTTTCTGGAAGGCCTTAATTAAACTTAAAACTAATCAATAAAAATGAGCCAAGTGCATATTTCAGATAACTTTTACAAAGATGTGTAAGACATTTTTCTTGTCCTCAACATCTCAAAACCTAGTTAACAGCCTATGAAACTATACAAAATTAATCAATATTTCCAAACCTATGAGATACTGAACATAAAACACCTGTTGCAGCACCTGGCACATGCTAAGTAAATAAATATGATCAATTATCTGTCAATTATATGTCAAGAGTTAATAAAGGCAATATATATTTCAGCAGTTTAGGAGAGTGAAAGATTATCAGTTCAGGCTGGGACCCTCAGTGGACCCTGGACTGTTTCTCACAAAACAAAATCTACCAAAGCTGGGTCTGTTTTGGCCAAATCAAGATTATGTAGGGCACTACTACTGGTCGCTGAAGTAGACTGGTGCCTCTATGGTCTGATTAATCAGGGGGCAGAGACTCTGCTACTAGTAGCCTGAGGGAGGTATATTGAGGATTAAGTGTACTTCCTCTTAAATTCTCAAGAGGAATTTATGGATTCTACATTTTTAGAAATGGACAGAGTCAACCCCTGGCCTCTGAGAATTTAAAATTGATGATTTTGATTGTTCTGCTTAAACTCAAAGGTTTTAACAAACAGTAATTTATAATTTGGGGAAGGTACAAATTCAAATCAGCAGTGCTATGAGGCTATGTAGAGGTCAGACCTTAGTTAATTAGAAATCTTAACTGTTCAGTGACCCAACGCATCTTTGTAGCTCAGTATTCATATATGAAGTATGGTACTGGCTATATATAAAGGGGATTTCTTAAGGCTAAACTTTTTCTCTTTGCTCATTCAGGTAGGTTCTTGACTAATGTTACAGCAATAATACCTAATAATAATAGTAAAGGCCGGGCGCTGTGGCTCACGCCTGTAATCCTAGCTCTTGGGAGGCCGAGGCGGGCGGATTGCTCAAGGTCAGGAGTTCAAAACCAGCCTGAGCAAGAGCGAGACCCCGTCTCTACTATAAACAGAAAGAAATTAATTGGCCAACTGATATATATATACAAAAAATTAGCCGGGCATAGTGGCACATGCCTGTAGTCCCAGCTACTCGGGAGGCTGAGGCAGAAGGATCACTCGAGCCCAGGAGTTTGAGGTTGCTGTGAGCTAGGCTGACGCCACGGCACTCACTCTAGCCTGGACAACAAAGTGAGACTCTGTCTCAAAAAAAAAAAAAATAATAGTAAGCACTCATTAAGCATTTATATGCTCTTTGCATACCTTACTGCATTTAATCCTTTTAGTAACTCCATAAGGTAGGTACAATTTTTCATCATCCCTAATTTTACAGATAAGAGAACTGACAGGGAGGCTAAGTAACTTAAGGTTGGTCAGATAGTCAATAAATGGTAAACCTATATTTTTTAAAGAATATTTTCAGTAATTCTAAAATGTTCTCTATCAATTGAAATAACAGCCGCTTTAAAAAGTACCTAAGCAAAACATGTTAAGATTTTCATCGGCTTGGTAAAAATAAGCACCAGTGCTATCAGTTTGGTGGAGTATGTTTCAGGCCACTTCTTACCCATATACAGTATTTACATATATACCCTTGGCTCCATCTATATTTTAACACAATTTATATATGCTACATTTTATTCTACAATTTGCCTTTTTCAATATGTCTTGGAATGCTTTCAGTCACCAGATACAGATTTATTATGTTCTTTTATTTACTTCTGGAATTATATACAAAAATTTAGTCAAAAACTAGTCTTACTAGTTTTTAAAATGGGTTTAGTCCTTTAATTTATAAAATCATTATAGATCTTTTACATCATTTAAGTTTTACAATAATATTTCACTATATTTTCTGGGTAATAATACACACTATGCAGTAGTACAGCATGCAGCAAACGATGTAATAGTAATGAATGAGCAATTTTCCTGATTAAAGGAAAGATGAGACCATGTATGGTGCCTCACATCTGTAATCCTAGCAATCTGGGAAGCTGAGGCAGGGGGATTGCTTGAGGTCAGGAGGTTGAGACCAGCTTGAGCAAGAACAAGACCCCACCTCTACCAAAAATAGAAAAAAATTAGCCAGGTGTGGTAGCATGAACTGGTATTCTTAGCTACTCAGGAGGCTGAGGCAGGAGGATCGCTTGAGCCCAGGAGTTTGGGGTTGTGCTGAGCTATGATGACACCACTGCAAGCCAGGGGGACAGAGCAAGACTTTGTCTCAATCAATCTATAAGTAAATAAATAAAAATAAATAAAGGAAAGATGAAGTGGAGAGTGGGTGAGAGCATCCCAAAGGCAATAGTAACCAAGAATAATGTCATAAGCAATGAACAAATATTCTTTCTTAATAGGCTACATCACACGACTTTTTAAATGATTTTTCTTAAAATTAACAGAGTCATTTCAAAGATAAAATCTGAAGTCAAGTTCAATTATACACTGGCGTGCATTAAGAAATGGGATCTTATCTGTTTAAATCTTAAATGTAATCTGTTCTTTTGTATTCTACAAAGAAAACAATACATGGTAGATCTAAAATGTAAGAAAAAAAATGTTTTAAATAAAAGAAAAAGCCAGTAAGAATGTCTCTGAATCACTTGTCTGCTTTCCTGATACATTGTTACATGATACTTTAATATGAGCATATTTATTTAATGTACTAGATTTGCTTGAATCAAGACATCTCCAAAAGTCATGTCTTTAAAATCTTAAAAGAGAGGTTAAATCCTGAAGATTAGAACGATCAGACTAAATGACAACATTGACTAACTCTATAATTCTCCTGAAGTTTACTGACAACCCTGCACTGCCCTATCAGCAGTTTCCAGGCTTCCCTCATATGAGGGCACTGCCCAAGAGACTTCCCACCTTTTTGGTCCTGAGTCTTAACAGTGAATTTCTTATAGATCATACCCTCTGCATGAAGGTTTTGGCTGGTCGCTGGGCTGCTTCAAATCATGCGAGGGAGGATGATGAAAGCCTAGTCCATAGGGTCCATTCTTTGTCCTTTGGGCATATCCTAAGTTACCTTTCTGGATGCTTTTGCTTTTTTAGAGACCTGGTCTGATTTCGATTTCAAATCTGGACACATATGTGTTCAGAGAAACCTTGGGTTTCTTCATAACAGGCTTGAACTTCACAATGAAACATAGGGAAAAAAAGAGCATGATAGCCAAATGCCACATATGAATGTCTGCCTCACATATTCATATTGAAAAATGGTAGTTATTTCTCCTGGGAATGAAAAATGGTAGTTATTCCTCCTGGGAAAAATAAATCCCACTTAAATTTACTTCCAAATTCTTTAAGACACTAGGATCTGTGTAATCCTTTCTGACTTACAAGTTTTAAGAAAAATCTAAACAAAAAGAATATATAGGACTCTTGCCTTAAGGTTCCTTCTTCCAGAGGGGATATTTATAATAATGCTCTCTCACTTGCTTCTTCCTCCTACATTTAATATTGACTGAATCTAGTGACAGAAACAGACAATACTTTTTCATTTAGAATTTTAAGGTCTAATTCTCAATAAATATATTCTTAGTATTTTTTAGGCGTTTGCCCAATTTAATTTGTATGGCTAAGACAAGGGACATGCAAGTATGTTACAAGGTTTAAAAATTATAAGGTATAGACAAGTCACGGTGGCTAACGCCTGTAATCCTAACACTCTGGGAAGCCAAGGCAGGAGGATAGCTTGAGGTCAGGAGCTCTAGACTAGGCTGTGCAAGAGCAAGATCCCATCTCTACTAAGAATAGAAAAAATTAGCCAGACATGGTGGCAAACACCTGTTGTCCCAGCTACTTGGGAGGCTGAGGCAAGAAGATCACCTGAGCCCAGGAGTTTGAGGTTGCAGTGAGCTATGATGATGCCATTGCACTCTAGCTGGAGCAACACAGTGAGACTCTGTCTCAAAAAAAAAAAAAAAAAAAATACTGTAAGGTATAATATCTCCTGTTGAATACGAGACATTTACATATAAGCAGAGATTAAAAGTTCATTTCTCCTATGCTTTGCAGGTTAAGCACATGCTTGAAAGACAAACATTGTTAGTAAAGCTATGTGCAGTTGGTTAATAGAACTCATGAAACCACCATTACCAACACTTCTGCATACACAGCATGCGTGGGCTGCAGAATGGGCCCTGATACCTTTAGTTCTTTAAGCCCCTGCATGTATCTCCCTTCTACATCCTGTATCTGGTCCTTAAGGTCATAGATATCCTGCAGGACATAGGAATGAACCATTGCATAAAACCATGCACAAACATATCTTAAGTCTCAAAGAAATCAGATGAAATATGACTTGCTTTTGTATACTCCAGAAGAGAAATACAAATACAAAAACATAACTCCTACTCCAAACCACTGAAAGGGGCAAACAGGCCAGATGATAGTGGGGCTGAGACGAAGTCTGGAGTAATCAATACAGGGTTAAACACTGTCTTGGTATTAAATTCTACTGAAAACAACATAGCAAATGGGGGCAGGGCTGTATATGGAAAAAAGCTATATAAATTATAACATTTTTAACACAATTCAAAATTTTTAAACCATTTAAATTTTTCGCATAATGTTTTACATAGAACTAGCAAAATATATGGTAAATTAATTGTAAGCAGCAAATTTTACTCATCCATGCATAAGTTTTAAAAAGTATAATACATGATTATAAACAAAGTTATCTTTCAATGACTTGGCTACTAACTACAATTAACTTGGAAGAAAGGAAGTAAAGGGAGGCAAATTAAACACAGCATTTTGAACACAATGTCAAATGAAATATTTTATCCCAAGAACACCATTTAAATGAGAATTTAAACAATGAGAAATGCATATGCTCCAAATGTTACCATAATCCTTATAAGAAAAGTTAAACAGGTCAAATTTTAAATGGAAAATTTTGTTTCCCTTGTGCCCAACCCTGTTATATAAGGTTTATTCTGGATGCCTGTTTTAGGTGGGAAATAACTGCCACAGGGCCCTAAATATTAATACAATTCTGCAATTACAGACAGGATCAATTATTAAAGGCTGATTATACACATTTTTGTTATTATACTTTCCCTGCCCCCTTCGTTCCCTCCCTGGTGTGTTGGTCTGTCTTTTACTCATTGATTCATTCAAAAGAATTTACAGAGGGCCTATTAGGTGTCAGGTGCCAGGATACAAAAATCTCACTTCCTTCAAGAGGTCATTCTCTCATGAAAGAAAAGTAAGTGACAAGCTGTGTGACAGAAGCAAGCTAGGTCTAAGGCTGGAAGGCCTGTCCTTGTGTCCTTTTGTCCAACTAGAATGTAGCATATAAAGGCAAGTGTTTATCTTATTCAGCTTTCCACCTCCAGCATTTATGCCTAGTACATAATAAGAGCTCAATATATAATGACACTGGCCAGGCATGGGCTCATGCCTGTAATCCTACTACTCTGGGAGGCCAAGGCAGGAGGATTGCTTGAGGTCAGGAGTTTGAAACCAGCTTGAGCAAGAGTGAGACCCCATCTCTACTAAAAATAGAAAAATTAGCTGGGCATTGTGACACATGCCTGTAGTCCCAGCTACTCGGGAGGCTGAGGCAGGAGGATCACTTGAGCCCAGGAATTTGAGGCTGAGTGAGCTATGATGACAGCACTGCACTCTAGACTGGGTGATAGAGTCAGACTCTGTCTCAAAAAAATAAATAACAATAATGACACCTTCAAAGTCATGCCCATGCTGGCCTGGGTCAGCTCTCTTTCTCTGCTACTATCCTAAACCTCTCCATCTTCTCCTAACCCCCAGCCAACTTTCACAGGCAGCCCATTTCACAAGCCAGACTCCTCTTCTTATCATACCTACACAATCTTAGTGATCACCTGTCCCTACCTCATCTACTATGTCAGTGGGAGGTGACCTCCAGTCTAGTCAAGCCCATCCATCTGAGCCCTGGACGCTCCTCTCACCCACTCTGCTCTGTCAGTTACCCTCTCTCCCTCCTCAACCTTCAACTTCTCTCTCTACTGGCTCCATCCAACCAATGAAAATAATAATCGCACCTTTAAAAGAAAGCAAAAACCTTCTCTTAAACTTCTATCTTTCCATATCTATTGCCCAACTAACTCCCAGTCTCATATTCACTTCAGAGTTAGTTTCTTACATTTTCTCCCCTCACAGTTTTGACTTGCTCACTTCATTCTCATTGTTCAACCACAGGGTTACTATTCTCCTGGCCTCCAATGCTTCCTCCAAACTGTGTTCAAAGTTATTAAGAATGCAAATCTCTCCCCTATTTAATATCCCATAATTGTCAGGGTAAAACTGAATTCCTTTCAGGCTAGCATACAAGACACTTTGTGACTTGGCCACTTGCTACTTCTCCAGCCCTCTCTCTCACTCACCACTACTCCTCACTTCACTTCACATCTTATCCTCTGGCAACTCTGCTGTACAGATAACTTGCTGGCTCTCTGAATGCATCTCTCTCTCTGAGAAAGCCTTTGCCTTCCAATCTCTTTGCCTGGTTAATTTTTCTTCTTCCTTCAAACCTTAGCCCAGAGTTTGTCTTTTCTGCAAAGTCTTTTGTTATCTCTTCTCCTAGTCCAATTTACATGACACTTTTCTGAAATACCTTAGCCCCATTATTGCTACCACCATAGTATCACACTACCTAGTATTATTGGTTTGTATCAGTTTGCTTTCCCTATGAGACAGTGACCTCCTAAAGGCCAGAATATGTTTGCTATCTAAATCTTCAGGGCCAAGTGCTCAATAAATATTGAATGAATGAATGAATGAATGAATGAATGAAGGCAATTTTTCTCACTACCCTTCCCCCATTCTTCACAAATAGCAGGTTCAGCAAATGAACATTCAAATATATTTTTTAAAGTTCTCATCTTCCAAATAAAAAAGTTAATAAAGGTCAGGCACAGTAGCTCACACCTGTTATCCTAGTATTCTGGGAGGCCAAGGCAGGAGGATTGCTTGAGGTCAGAAGCTCAAGACCAGCCTGAGCAAGAGCAAGATCCCATCTCTACTAAAAATATAAAAAAAATAGGTAGGTGTGGTGGTACACACCTATAGTCCCAGCTACTCAGGAGGCTGAGGCAAAAGGATCACTTGAGCCCAGGAGTTGGAGGTTGCAGTGAGCTATGGTGAGGCTACTGCACTTTAGCCCAGGCAACAGAGCAAGACTCTGTCTCCAAAACAAAACAGAAAAAAGTTAATAAAGACAAAGACTCAACTAATGGGTCAAATAAGCTTTTCAATATCTTAAGTATTTCTGTTACCCAAATATCATGACACTTCTAATACTATGAAACACTGAGAGATAACTATATTCTAGCAGCCAAATAACATCATAATGGCTCAAAAGTGTGGGACCAGGTGCAGTAGTTCGTGCCTGTGATCCGAGCACTTTAGGAGGCTAAGGCAGGAAGATGACTTGAGCCCAGGAGTTCAAGACCACCCTGGGCAACATAATGAGATACCATCTCTACCAAAAAAAATAAAATTAGCCAGTGATAGTGGAGTGCACCTATAGTCCCAGCTACTTGGGGGGCTGAGGCAGGAGGATCCCTGGAGCCCAGGAGTTCAAAGTTACAGTGAGCTATGATCATGCTACTGCACTACAGCCTGGGTCACAGAGCAAGACCCTGTCTCTAAAAAACCCAGTAAAATAAAAATAAATTTAAAAGTTCCCACAGTCTGGTTCATTGTACATCCACATATTTTCCATTTAAAATATGGCCAAATAGTTCTGAGAGAATTACTTTTACATACATTACAAAGTTTTTTTGGCATCTGTAAATCAGCAGAATTCATTCCAATATCATCAAATTTTCCGGAAAGAAAAAAGAATTAACGAATCTCCTTCCCTTTCAGGTTCTGAAACACCTGAGACATATATGTTAACTGTGTTAACATTTTTGAAAGAACTCATATTCTTTCTTTCTACTAAGTCACACTAAATGTTAAAAGTTCCAGTATACTACCAAGAAGCCAAAAGACTGTTTTTAAAAAACCAAAAGCTGTGGTTTACCCGCAATTCACTTAAGGAGGTGTCTGGATCTATTAAGCTGCTGGTGTCCCCGCTTCCTCGTCTGGATGAGTTTCCACTTAAAGGGGTTGTTGCTGAGGCAGAATTTCGAGATGAAGGCTAGAGAGAAATATGACACTTGTAAGTCTTGTTCTTTTATTTTATTTTATTTTATTTTATTTTATTTGATGTGTCATTTGGACAGAATTTATTTTATTTTATTTTTTTTTATTTGATGTGTCATTTGGACAGAAAGTCTTGTTCTTTTAAAAATGTTTGCTGTGAGAACTAAAAATGGGGCAGGGTGGTGGGGGCAGATGTGGGCTTCAGGTGAGGAAGTTATCAAGTATAATCAATGGGCAATTTAGATTGGTTTTGGGGGGGGGGAGGTACTCAGAGCATAATTTCATTAACTCAAAACACCTTATCAGAATCTAGAATTCATAACAACCAAAAAGGAAACAGTTTTAATGGGAGTTGTTTCTTTTCTAAGTTTATCTTTGCTGTACTGTAAACAGCACTGGGGTGAGTACATCAGATTAATTTAAAGCAATTTTAGAAATTTATAACTGGTGTGCTAGTTAGCCCTTCCCCAATTTAGTTCCTGAAACTATTTCTCAGAAATGTCCTCTTTTTCTAATACTTTGTTGATAAAGACAGAGATACTATTTGCAGCTAACAGCAGCAATACTGTGTATTGCTATGAATTTATACTGCTTTTCCCAAAATTAGTTTAAACATGAGATTATGCTATTGATTAATAAACAGCATGGATCTGTGATGTCCAATGTACTAGCCATTGGCCACATGCAGCCATTGAGCACTTGAAATCTGGTTAGTCCAAACTGAGATCTAGTTTAAAATACATACCAGATTTTGAAAGCTTAGTGTAGAAAAAAAGAATGAACTATATCTCATTAATAATTTTTCATACTGACTATATATTGAAATATTTAGGATATTTGGGTTAAATAAAATATATTACTTAATTTTACCTGTTTCTTTTTACATTTTTAATGTGGCTATACTTGTAAGCATAAATGTAAGTTCAAATTTTTATTGGACAGAGCTGATTTATCTTTCTTGGGTATAGTATAAAATTAATCCTGATAAACCATTTCCTTAATTGACTTTCTAAAAATATTTTTAGAAGAAAGAGACTTTAACAGAAAGCAACTCCTAGAAAGTTATTTTACTTCAAGAAATATTTTATCTATAAAAGAATTTTTAAAAGTCTCAGAGTTTATCACCACCATTTCTAAAGACACATCATTCTCAATCACTTCTTCTCAGGATCAATTTCTAGAGGAATGAAAATCAAAAGAGCAGCAAAAAGCTTAAGAGGTGACACATTCAAGGAAATAAAATGCAGTATCTTTTCTGTTCCCAGAGCTTCACATGATTTAACTTCGGAGGAATTTTGGAGGGTCAAGGACAGGAAATAGATGAAGGAGGAAGAGTAACTCCATCAGACCAATTGTTGTAAAATAAAGAATGAATAAGTCATAGATAGTAAGTTTAATTGACCTTGAGAATTTAATTCCTTTAGGAATTTATATACTCACTCTGGTATAATTTTCAGCATACTGTTTGTCAGATTTTTCATCCAACTAGAAAAGAACAGAGATAAAAATCAGAAAAAATGCTTAACATGGTGACTTTTTAGGGGAAAAAAAATAAGTGATCTTATTTGAGTTCTCCAAATTCAATGATGTTTGAAACCTAAAAATAAACATACTAAACTGAAATAAAAAATTCAGTTTCACATAAGATAAAATGTCAAGAATTTTACTTCTTATCCTTAAAAACACGTGGAGTAAACAAGCTGTATTTACTCAAAAGTTTAGAACTTTTAGATAAATTTTCTTTACATAGTATTTAAAGTACATTAAAGAAAGCTATTTATAAACTCAAGTTTTAGCACTGCAAATGTTAATACAAAAACACTTCTACATATCAAAAGGAAAGTCTGATAAAAACAAAAGCCAAAAGACTTTATTTCTAAACATTATTAGGACACACAGATAAGACTAGTATACTTAGCCAAAAAAGTTCAGACTGGAGTAAAGCATGTTAAAGATCATCAAAATATTTTCCCCCACATCGTTAAGGATTTTTTGGTTTTTGTTTTTTTAAGTAATACATGCACACATGGCCAAAGGAAAAAAAAAATCAAACAGCACAGAAGAGTATGTTAGGCCTTCCTCTCTACCACACATACCCTGACCACCAATCTTCAAGGGCAACCAACTCCCAAGTCTATAAAAAATTCTAACAGTGTACACCACACATATTCTATATCTTCTTTTCCACCTCACCAAGTCTCAAAGATTTGAGAAAGGACTTCATTTTTCTTCAAAGCATTTATCACTCCCTGACACTATGATATTTATTCACTATTTGTTGTCTGATCTGTCTCAATGTAAGCTCTATGACTGTATTTTCTTTTCTGTATTCCTAGGACCAAGAATGGCTCCTACCACAGAACTCAAAATGTGTTGGGTAAGTGAATAAATCATACCCCATCTGTACTAACAGACTTACCTTATTTATTTTAACAGCTTCATAGGAGCCTATTATGTCAACTTATAATTGAATTAATCTATCTTATGTTGACAGGCCTTAAAGTTGTTGTTTCAGTGTTTCAAGAAGGAAAGTGCCTTAAAAGTCTAATTTAAAACTCTGACTTTATAGCTAAGGAGAATGAAATTCAGAAGTGAAAGATGCTACTGAAGGTTAAACAACTACCAAATGTCAGAGCATTCACAAACCTTAGTTTTGTGAATTTTAAATCCAGTGTTCACACTATTTACCTGCATATACTATCCCAAATACCACTAGAGGAAAAAAGTCACAAAGGGATTTAAATAAACTCCAACTACTAAACCAACCTTCCCAGCCCAATCTAGAGAAGAGATCTGAAAATCTTCCTCAGCTAATTATTAAAACATGGAAGTCATTATTTCTGGCTCTATTCACATCACTTGACCCTAACTTCCTCATATTTGAAACTTTTTGGTGTTCCTTTTATTACCCACATTCATATTTATGAATACCTTTTATTATGATAAGTACCAGATCAGTAATACAAATACTGTTTTTAAGATATTTAACTTTTTGTTACTTCTTGCTATAATACTCTCAAAGCAAAATTGATTTTAGTTCATTTTGATATTTTTAAAGAACATATGAAATATTTTAAAACATGCAATAACAGTGGTCAAAATTTAATATTGTATTACCATAAAAAGGAATAATCCTCCATCACATCTGTACTAGTAAAATGTAGTACCTAATATTTAATGTGTTATTCTTCAAGGTGAAAGAAAAATCTGAATAACTGCTTGTTTTCCTCAGAGTATTTTCCAACTCTTTTCTGCTAATGAATTAAAAAAGAAAAGCAAACAGCATTCATTCAAAATTAAAACACTCTTTTAAGTTTATTTGAAATCCTTTCTCCATACCCACCTCTCACAAAAATGACCCCCAAATCCACCCATTTTTTAAATAAAATGTCACCTTGGAATAATCTTACATTTCAGAGGCTGCATCACTGAACTAGTCCATGGCAACGTTGATTCTATCGCTTTCACTGTCTTCTGACAGATCCCAACTGTCGCAACCCAAACTGATCATGCGCCAAACCTCAGGGATTGTTAAGGCAGCAAAAAATGCCAAGAGCAGTCATGCCGCAGTCCACTTATTTTGGCTGCAGTGACTTGGGCAGAGATTCTTCAGTTCTTACTTGTGCTATATTATGTGCTGTCTTCCATTTAGACAAAAAGCTAGTTGAAACCTGGTATTCTAAAAGTCTCAGGGGATCCAATAGCCAGGAGGTCTACACATAGCTACATTACAATGACAAGTTCATGATGCTGACAGAGTCTGCCAGATCCTAAAAAAGCTTTGTAAATGAAATAAAATTTAATCATGTTTGCTATATTAAGGTACTAAACTGTAGTTTGTTTGAAAAAATATCTGATTCACCTACCACAGAAAAGAAGAGACCAATCAATTTTAATAATTTCCTAAAGCCAAAAATGGCTGAGGAAATGGGTTTAATTATTAATAATCAGCAAAATTTAAGTTAGCACATTTACATTTGTTTCTTTTACTCTAGCTTGACTTACAGAACAGAAACAAAGCCAATGCAAAAGAAAACAAGAGGCTAGAGTCCATAAATATTATATAATCTTGCAGAAACAGGGGCTAGAACACTTTTCAGCACCTCCTACCTCAGAAGTTATAAAGTATCAGCCTGCAAATAAATATCTGGTCCACGATGGGGTAGCCATAAAATGTCTTAGAACTCTAAAATTCATTGTCAGCACTTTAAAATCAGTCACCTTAAAAAAAAAAAAAGTAGAAGGCAAAGGGGACATTTACGAACATCAAGTCCCCTTTTTATTTGTCTTACAAGATGAGCTGAGTTATAGCATGCCCTTTAAAAGAAATACTTTTAGAGTAAGTTTTTTGCTCTGGAGAGGGGACTAGCAAATATTTTAGGCTTTGCCAAGAGACAAAAGTAAGGATATTATAAAGGTACTTACATAGCCATTTAAAAATATAAAAACCAGTGCCTTGCAGGCTGTAAAATAATAAGAGGCTGGCAAGATTTGCAAACCCCTGCTCTAGAAAATCTTTTACTTATGTTAGGTACATTTAATCAATAGAGACAGAGGGAGATTTTTAAAACCGTCTTTTGGGCAAGGTGGCTCACGCCTGTAATCCCAGCACTCTAGGAGGGCGAGGTGGGTGGATCACTTGAACTCAGGAGTTTGAGACCAGCCTGAGCAACATTGAGACCCCGTCTCTACTAAAAATAGAAAATAATCAGCCGGGCACCGGTGCCTGTAGTCCCACCTACTTCAGAGGAGGCTGTGGCTTCTAACTTGAGCCCAGAAGTTTGAGATTGCAGTGAGCTATGATGATACCACCACACTTTACCTGGAGTGACAGAGTGAGACTACGTCTCAAAAACAAAACAAAACAAAAAAAAGATAAATAAATAAAAACTGTCTTTTTCAGTTCCATGTAGTCTCTAAAATAAATCACCAAGAAATAAATGAAAGTAGGACATAACCACTAATTTAAACACAAATTAGAGGCTGATAGAATTCAAGGCTTTTAAAAGAACTGGTGTATACAATAAATTTAGCTGTCGATGCCTATGGGGAAAAAAAGAGGTCACTAAGCAAATTAATAAAAAGGGCAATTATTTCCTGGGAATGACTTGGAAGTCTTCTAACTTTGTATGCAGAGAGAGTCCTTGAATCGACCCACAGCAAGATGATACATTGCTGTGGGTCACACAGCCAGACTTGAGAACCAATGATCTGGAATCCACACTTAAAACTATTTTCTAAGATTAAAATAGTCCAGAAATAGCTATTTAAATACAACTAGTGAAATGCCAATTGTAAATAATTATCTCTTCATTAAAAAGTTATGTCTAACTTTTCTATTAAGAAATACCACCTCTTATCCTCTCCAAAGTGTGTGACAATCAGGACAGCATTGGTCCCTTGGCAAAACAACATTAATGCCAGCAATGGAGGGTGTCACAGAGAGAAAATCAGCCTGTAACTGAGATCAGCAGGCAGATCCTAATTTGTTGGCTGGAGTTTATTCATTAAAACAAATGCCCTAAGGTATCTCTACTGGACAATCTTTCCTAAATTCACTTCCCCATCACTGTGAAAGCAATGGATAGGCACACTTTATATATATATATATATATATACATATATATATATATTTTTTTTGATGTATCTCATATTTTTTTGTTTTTTTGAGACAGAGTCTCACTTTGTTGCTCAGGCTAGAGTGAGTGCCATGGTGTCAGCCTAACTCACAGCAACCTCAAACTGCTGTGCTCAAGTAATCCTACTGCCTCAGCCTCCCGAGTAGCTGGGACTACAGGCATGCGCCACCATGCCAGGCTAATTTTTTCTATATATATTAGTTGGCCAATTAATTTCTTTCTATTTATAGTAGAGATGGGGTCTCGCTCTTGCTCAGGCTGGTTTCGAACTCCTGACCTCGAGCAATCCGCCCACCTTGGCCTCCCAGAGTGCTAGGATCATAGGTGTGAGCCACCACGCCCGGCCTGGATAGGCACACTTCTTCAAAGCAATGCCATAATTCAAATTTTTAAAATCTATTCAGATTCTTCCCAGTTACTACAAATTAGTGACACTTTACTGAAGGGTATATTTTATTATTCATTTTTCAAAGCCTACCTATAACTTTACAGACTCATTAAAACCAAAAGGGAAAAGGATTTTTTAATCAATCAGGAATGTGTAAATAAGGGCCAGCTATTAGATGATATTAAGGAATTATTTTTTTATTTCATTCGGTATAATAATGGCATAATAGATCTGAAAAAAATCTCAGAGATACATATTGAACTATTTATTGGAAAAGGACATGATACGTGGAATTGCTTTAAAATAATTCAGAAAAAAAGGACAGAAAGGAGAAGAAATCAATGAAACAAAATTGGTAAAATACTGATAACTGTTGAAGCTGCTGATGGGTTCTATGAGGGAAAATTCCCACAGGAAAAAAAGTTTTTTTAAAAAAAGGACATTAATGAATGCATTCCAAAACAAATAACTGTATTTTATGTTAGCATGTCCAAATAAATAACTTCTAGGCAGTAAATCAAGTTCTTAATTTTAAAATAGCTAATAATGTGTTAGCCGTTAGTCACAAGCCTGAGACAACATAACCACCCCATGCGATATACACTCACACTGGTCAAATCTGGGATACTGATGTCATCCACCTCAGAGACAACACTTCCCCTATGATTGCGGCGACTAAAATAATCAGCAGCAGAAACCTTTCAGTATAAAAAATGAGATGCTTTAAAACTTAAGAAAAGAGAGAAGAAAAAGATAAGAACATTGGCCAATAGGGGGAAAGGTTTTTTAAATATTAGTGTGTGAGAAAGTATTATGAAATGAAATGAGGAAACTGCTGTAATTAACCTACTCAAAAAAGTAAAAGAGGGGTTCCTAAATGAAATCACAGCTCCCTAAAGTAAACTTCTTTTCCCATCTTAACTAGAGTCTATGCTACAGAGATCATTTACTGTCTGAGAACCAGCAAATCTCTCATGTTTAAGACATTCATCACCCTCAACGGGGAGGTTTCTAGTATGTACTGACACCCTCTACTATATTTCACAGAGTCTATTATTCATTATACCTAACCAACTCTGTTAAGAATATGTATGCTGAATGCAGACTTATTTGCAGGGTGCTTACTGCACCTTTTACCCAGTTTCCACACTTCCTTCTTTTTCATATTCCCAAAGACCAGGAAATACAGGACAAAATAATGAAGGAAAGGAACCATACTGGCCTCTTTCTGCTTCCCTAAACACATCCAGTTCTTTTCCACCTTAGGCCTTGGCACTGGCCTAAAAAGCTCTTGCAGCTCTACAAGTAGCTGGCTCCTAACCTTTCGGGTCTTAGTTCAAAGATCACTTCTCAGAGAAGCGTCTCTGACCACCTCATCCAAAGGGATACGCACTCCTAAATGTTCCCTAATCACATAACAGTCCCTGGGATTTCTTTTTGTTCTTTTCTTCACTAGCTTATGGTCTATCTCTTTCATTAGGATATAAGCTCCATAAAATCAGAAATTTGATCTGTCTGGCTTACCAAATTATTCCTAGCATTTAACACAATGCCTCAAAATACAATAGATACTCCATAAACATTAACTGAATTAATAAATAAGTGAATATTTTGTATCTCACTCAACAGCTATTCCTTACACCTCAGCTAATTCATTTAATCCATACATTAAGACTACCTATAAAGAAGAAACTGCCATTCACAAAACTCATAGGTAGAAGTGGATGCAAGCCACTATTTTAAAGTCATTATTATTTTTTAAAGTCCCTGCCCTTTCCACTCCACTGCTTTCCAAGATGCTTTCAGGTATTGTGGCTTATTCTTTCTCCTTCAGCTGAGAACAAGAGCATTAATTAGTTTGCTAAAGGACCACAACTGCTCTAATTAGATAAATGAATTTTTGGCAACAAATCACACAAACATTTGGTGTTCCCCTTTCTCTACAAAAACTCAAATTTACAATCCTTCACATAACATGACATATTAAATGGCATTCTATTTTTCTTAAAGGAATTATAGCTTCTCAGGGCTCCTTATTCTAGCTCTAAACAGACATGTCATCCAAAACAATGTAATTTCCATATCAGTTTCTTAAATATAACAAAAATGTCAACAGCTTTAAAACTGTACAATTTCAAGTTTCATAAAAGAATAACCTGAAATTATATCATTTGTATCCCAGCATAGCTATTTTCTGCATCTACAATTATTATCTATTTGAACATCTGAGACTAGAATTTTTAAATTTTGCCATCAGCAACTCTTAAAAAGTTCACAGGTCTTAACAGATGGATAAACATTGGCTAAACTTAAACACAACAGTAAATAAAGCCATTTATGGCAATATGATTTTGTAATCTATATTTAGGCATTTTACACAATATAGAAGCATTAATTTTGCTTGAGAAACTTGGTGAACTGTACATACAAATGCATGTACATAAAACAGCTACAAAGAATAAAAAGTGAAAACTTTTTAAATAATGACCCAACATAAGAGATATGAACAGGCAAGTTATTAATGAAAGCTTGCTTGTACAGCCCATAGAGTATGTATTCTCAAGAGCATGTTTATAGGATAGATTATTATTATAAACTAAATTTGAGGAAAATGCTCATTTTGTCAAATGCAAATTTCATTTTCCAATAGATTTCAGGTGGTCACACATTGTTGTCATTTTAAAACTCATCGTATTTGTTTGCATGCAAACCACGCTCACCACACTCTCCCTTCGCCCACGACTGGCACGATCAGAAGACACAATGCTCGCGTTGTCATCGTTGGTAAACTATAGATGTTAAATGCAGATAATGAAAAAAAGTAATTTCACTACAGGTCTTACTTGGGTGTAAGCACATGAGGGAAGGCTTTGGGAAGCATACAAATACTTCATGTAAGCAGCATAATTTGCAAAATCTATTGTGTCTTATTAAACAAAAAAGCTGTTACAAAGCATAATGAACTGTCATGAAAAAGCAAAAGACATTTCCAAAAAGTACAAAGAATAAAGTAGAACCTTATCTTTTATTTAAGTTAAATTAAAGAAGGAGTGATGAGTAAACTGGCCAAAACCATTCAGGGATTTCATGCTTTCTAAAACTCCACGCCTTTTTGGATACTATCAGGGATCAATAAACATAGTTACTGTTTTAGTTTGGGTGGGAGAGAAAAACAAAAGAACATTTTAAAATGAAAATAATATAAGTCAAAGACAGAATTTCCTACCAACAAGGACACTGAAGTGATGATTCTTATTTTCCTTTATTCATTCCTATGCAACTAGTGGAGATGTTTTGAAGATGGAGCAGTCTTCTTTCTGCTTCATCAGCCAAAGCCTAATCTTTGGTATGTGTAGTTTATCTCCATTCTGACATCACTAAGAAACCATTCTGGCATCACTAAGATAATAACTGTGAACCCAACTTGCAGAAAAAATAGGATTTAGCCAGCCTACAAGGGCAAGATTCTACACTTAATTGAAAACAAGAAGCAGAGAGCTCACTGGTACAGGTAATGTGAAAGACAGTTTGTATTAGCCAGACATGGTGGTGGGTGCCTATACTCCCTCCCAGCTACGTGGGAGGCTGAGCAGGGGAGAGGGGAGGATCACTTGAGCCAAGAAATTCAAATCTAGGCTGGGCAACCTAGCAAGACTCTATCTCTTAAGAAAAAAAAAAAAAGGGAAATATATTATCAAATTTTATTTGCAAGGGCCCACCAGACTTGGGACATTAAAAATGCTACCACGCCCCAAAACTACCAAGTAGAACTTTATTACAGGGTGGGTTAAAATTAAACTTCCTCCTTATGTGAAAAAATGCCTCTATCTCCTTAAACATCCCTGTGCACTTTTTTTGTTAAATATAGGAGTGGTATTTTTGAGAAGTGCCACCTGGAAATGGCAGAACTGAGCCAAATATGTATGTAAAAGAAAGGCCATATAGCTTACTTATTCTACTCTACAAAGTAATCTTTGATGACCATCAAAAAACTGCTTTAATAATTTCTCCAGTTTTGACACTATAAAGGATAACAAGGTAATTCCTGAAATCATCCTTTGCCCTTGGGAATGTAAATTAGTACAGTCTTTTGGATGCGCAATGTAGCAATATACATCATAACTAAAATGCATATGCCCTTTGATCCCATCATTTCATGATTTGCAATTTACCATGCAGATGTACTTACAAGCACACAAAAACATGCTTGGATAAGAGTGTTCTGTAGTAGCAAAAATCTGACAACCTAAATGTCCATTAATAGGAGAACGGTTTTAAAAATGTATATTTACACACTAGTGGAATAATATATTGCCATTTAAAAGAATGTGCTGATATGAAACTATCCCCAAGAGGCATTAAGTGGAGAAAGTAAGGGACACAGCTTGCTTGTTAAAGAAAATGTTTTATTGTTCAAAAAAACGAATGAAATAAATCTGTATGTACTGATACAGAAACCTATTTTAAGCAAAGAAAACATATTGAGGAACAGCAAGTATATGAACCCATTTGCATTCAACATAGAGAGCACTGCTATATAAAAACAGAGGTTACATTTGGAGAATGGAAATGGGGAAGGATAGGCCTGGGGAATGTTACTTTGGATTTCCTTTAACTAATATTGTTTTTATAAATTGAAAAATAAATGAATATTGCAGAAAGATTAGGTAATCATAATTGTCCCAGGTTTATATTCTCTATAAAATTTTTCTTAAGTTGGAGTATTTATTTTCCTCTCCTTCTACTCGACTGACGGAAGTGCTAGAGAGCAAGTGAGATGGTACAATGCAGGAAGATGGAAAGGAGAAACACAGGGTAGCCAACCCATACATTGAGTTATCACCATTGAAAAGACAAGAAGTTTCACACAAATGACAAATATAAAAACTTAAAAATTTCTTGCAGCACTCATTGCAGGCTTATTTAAGGAATTATGTACTAGGTCACATTCACACAGAAATCATCAATTAGGAAAAATTAGTGCTTGAGTTTGTGTACTAACGGAACTACATAATCCATGCATGACAGAGTGAAACACACCACATCTTCAATATTCTAACAGTGAGTACAGATTAATGAAACAACCAAAACTTTCTTTAAAGCATGCAGAGACTAGACAGCTCACCACCGGACTGCTTCGGGACGAACTTGTTCTTGATGAGTAGTAACTGTACTCAGATGGCTATAAAGTTTCCAAGAAGAAAGGTTTTACAATGATCATGTCCTTTTTCTGCTGAGAATACATTAGTCACCCTAGACCTAACTTTCCCCTGATTCCCCAGGTTACTTCCTGGTCAAGAACTCTACCTCACTCCTACCCTCAAGATCCACCGACCCTTGGCAGGAGGGAGAAAAGAGGAAGGGGATGCTCTGAGAAGCTCTGCTTAGAACTTCTTCAAGAGGAATGAATGAATAAGAAAGGAGGTTTTTCTATGCATTCCCCTTATACTTTAAGCCATGATTCCTAGCAGGCACTTTCTCACAGCTTGGGTGAGAGTCACAGCTGGCTAACTGAATGATCATAGGTCAGATTAAATGACTTTTTCTTTGTAAGTAAACTGTTCTTAAAACAGTAAGTAAACTGTTCTTAAAAACACCTTCCCCCTCCTTTACCACCTTCCCCTGTGCAGACTTACAGTTCGAGAACCATAAGGGTTATATGATCCACCACTGTACAATGATGCCTAAAGAACAAAGGAAATTCCATTCATCTATTTAGCATAAAAATTGTTTTGAAAATGTCTAAACTTTTTTGCAGTACTCAGTCTCAAAACCGTTTTGAAGAATGGTGTAAGTATATAGCCTCCCAAAGTGAAAACTCTAAAGGTGATAATATTCATTTGTATGCTACATCAGTCTCATTATAATTTCAATCTCACACTTAACTTAAAAAAAAAATTCCGCTGGCAGAGCACAGTGGCTCATGCCTGTAATCCTAGCACTCTGGGAGGCCAAGGCAGGAGGATCACTTGAGCCCAGGAGTTTGAAGCTGCAGTGAGCTATGATGACACCACTGCACTTTACCCAGGGCAACAGAACAAAACTCTGTCTCCAAAAAAAAAAAAAATTGCACTGGTTATACTTTTTTCTTTGATCATGATGTCACGAAACTAGTTGAACTAACATTTATGAATTTATTTCCTCAAAAGAGGAAACAGGGCAGAAAAGGAAACTGAGGTACAGAGAGTATTTTGCCCACTATCACAATAAAATTAAGTTATAAAATCTTAGGGTCCCAGGCCACTAGAACAGGCCACAACACAACCAACAATAGCTTAAAAACAAACAACTCACAACTCACACATTACATAGAACTACTGCTTTTGCTTTTCTAGTTAGCTTGCTTTACTAGACCCTAGCATTAACGAGGCCAAGATCATAGCTGTCCCAAGAAAAATACAGTATCTCTTGCATGAGCGGCCATATTACAAAAGTATATGAGAGTGGTGGGACCCATGCAAATCTATTTTCTCTCTAAAAAACTGGTTCTAATTAAAGACTATCAATAGCCAGAAGTATCCACCTCTATGAAGGGGATATGCTTGTTTTTAACAAGTTTTATATTTTAAGCACAGGGCAGCACATTCTGAATAAAGCCATGTAACCTTGACTATTTTCGAGGAAAGCTATCAAGCCATAGAGTTAGTGCCATGACAGTGACCTCCACCAGCAATGCACACACTGGAAGAGGAAAATACAAACCAGACTGGCACTTCTCAGCAGACCAGAATTTGCAGTAGGGGAGGCCTATGAAAAAAGCACATCATTAAACCCAAAGAAAAGCAACTGGTAGCTCAGAAGGCAACACATTCCTCAGAAAGTACTAACCCTGTTACTCTTAGATGTCGCCAGAGGATCACTGTACAGGGAAGAAGACTGCTAACAGACAAAAAATAAAACAAAATAAATAAGAGAAACAAAAACAAAGAATTGGTCTCACCAACGTTAAAGCAGAAGACTTAAGTTTATGATTTTATACTCCATAATTCATTAGCAATTCCTGAATGTTAAGGTGGTTAAGAAACAAAAGAAGTAAGAAAAACTTAAGTCATTAGATATGTTTTAGAATACCAACTGTAAAGGATAAGAAAAATAACTGGGAATAGTTTTCTATAAATGTGTTTATGTCCTATTGGTCTTTAAACATTATTGTTAGGATATGGAATGGCAAGCTAAGAAAACAATGAGGAAAAGAGGACCATGGCACAGGGAGTGTGGCTAAAGGAGGCCACAACAGTCACCAGTAGCTCCTGTGATATTTTCAGTGATTTCATGACACACTCTCAACGGGCTTAGACTGATTATTGGAGAACCAGATAAATAAGCTCCAAGTTATCACTACAAACACTCTTTTCCAAATACACTAGAAAACTTTGTATTTCAAAATAAGCCATGGACAAAGTACCTTAATCAGATAAATTGTACCAGACACAATGAATCCATGCACTAAGAGGGCACAGCATTTTTTTTTAAAGGAATTAAATCTTCTTTTCCTGATGTCATCTGAGGACATAATTTTCAGTTCTTTTCCACCAAACCCAACCAGATATGAAAAAGAAGAGTACTGAAGTTTTGTGTGCAGGTTTTATGAAATGAATTATTTTAAAAGTACTGTGTGCCATACATTTAATGTGTTTTAAATGTATGATGTGTCAGATGCCTTGAAAAAATAAGATATTATAACATTAAACAAATAATTACATTTTTCTTGTCCCCTGTGTATTGTAGATTTTCACATGAAAGCTTTTTGAAAGTGTACCCACCATTAAGTATATAGAAACCTACAATTTATTTTGAAATGAATCAAATAATAAGATGAATTGATGGATGGAAGAAGGGATGAATAGATAGATAATCATGTGATAAAGGAAATATAATAAATTGCAAAATTTAAATGGTAGGTATATGTGTTTGCTATATAATTCTTTAAACTTTTTTGTATATTTAAAAATTCTTATTAAAAAAACTGATAGCCAGGCACAATGACTCATGCCTGTAATCCCAGTACTTTGAGAGGCGGAGATAAGAGGATCACTTAAGGTCAGGAGACCAGCCTGGGCAACATAGTGAGACCTCTGTCTCTACAAAAAAATTTTTAAATTAGCCAGGTGTGGTGGCGCACGCCTATAGTCCCAGCTACTCAGAGGCTGAGGTGGGAGGACCACTTGAGCCCAGGAGTTCAAGGATGAAGTTAGAAATGATCACACCACTGCACTCCAGCCTGAGTGACAGAGCGAGACCCTGTCTCTAAAACAAACAAATAAAAAAATTGAAAAAAAAAATGGTAGTCATTTACAAACTTGGTGATTTATTAGTTTCTGTTTTTTAAAGACACTCACACAGACTGTACAAAATAAGTTACCAAAAACTAATATATATGTAACCATTTATAGATTAGTTATAACTAGTCAAAATGCAAAACAGGAGATTAGAAAAGTGTTAAAGGTGAATAACACATGAAGCCAAAAACCAACAAACCCGAGTGTAGTAGGCAGAGGTGGGTTTGCTATGTCTAAGACTGCTATAATTTCTCTGGTCAAAGTACAGGCCACTCTGTAAAAGCAAAATTAAACACATTTTTCTTAGGTTAAATATTATTAACCTAACAACACAAAAAAGCAAAATCTGAGCAAACACAAAATATGACATTGCCAAACTCCTTCTCCTCCCCCCCAAAAGCCTTTAAATCATTAGATCATATTAAGTAAAAATCAAAGTAACAATTATTTCAAGTCCCTCAAAAAAGACTGGTATTAAAATTTGTTTTCAAACCAAGTGATTACTAATTTTTTTTACTTTAAAATCAAGACAGTAAACTCCCAGACAAAATGGAATGGAAATAATTGATTTACTCTTATGTCATGCTTAAGAATGTCCTTGAAAACACCAGGACAGGATAACTGAATAATTACCACTTTTATAATCCCTTTGGCAAAGCCAAGAAATAATTAAGAGTTGCTATATTTGGTTCCAAACTTTTCATAGTCTCAGTATTTGTCAAACGAAACTGATCAAATTAAATTACCAAAAAGAGAAAGAGAATGCAATAAATATGGTTTGGTCTAAAATATCTACGGCATGTTCATTTTTAACACACTGCATAAAACAAACAATAATTTTATACACTCTGGTTCTCTGAAGCAGAGAAAATTATCTATAAAATTCCCTTTTCAACTTCTCTAACCATCTTTTTTACTCAAAGTTAAGCAAATTTAGGCAATCTCTGAACTTAAAAGTCTCCTTCTCCACTGTTGACACTACAGTCAGGGACACGCCTCCAACCACGGCAGCCCTACCACTCCTGGCCCTGCCCTCCTGCACCACTTCCCATTCATACCCTCAACTAGCACCATGGCTCCTCTCTCCCCAGAGATCCCAAAACCACACAATCCAGGGCCTCTTGTTAATGTCCTCTCCATTCTCTCTTCTCTCCTCCCTTCTACCATCCAAAGGCTCCCAACCCTCACCTGACCCCTATCATGGGAACCCTGAACTGGCTGGCAGCATGGGACTGCACTTCCTTTGCCAGTACTTTTGCAACCTAACAGGAAAGAGGTTTTCCTAGCGCACCATATGGGCATTCTGTAGACATTTTTCCTCCACAGAAATGTCACTTAGCAAGGTGGCTGGAATAGAGAGTATATTAATTCTATAGTTTAATTACATTATAGGTTAAAGAGATTTCTGTAAGCTAACATGAGAACTCTGCCATTACATATTTATTGTTTCTATCAGAAAATGCATTTCAAGTTCCCAAGAAACAAACTTTCAGAATGAAACCTATTTGTGAGTTTGGTACTGCCTATAATACCATAACTAGATCAGTTCAAATTTCTAAAATAAGGATGAGAATCTCACTAAACCCATTCTTGAGGTATATTCCAAACGATGGTTCACAAATGAAAATACTTGTTAATGAGTTTCTTGAGATACCTTACAAACTTTAGCCCCTGGGATTAGTATATTTTAACTTGATATTAAATCTTGTAAATGACAACAAAATTATTTTTCATAAGGTTCTGATAAATAATGTTTCAGTAAATTATCAAGTTTCAATAATGGCTTAGGAGCACACCAAAGCAGTCGTAATTCTTAAGTTCCCTAAAAGTAATCAATGTATTATGATATGAGACACAACAGAACTAACCAGCAGGTCTTTACGAGAACCAGAAGACCTCTTTTTCATTCCAGAAGACTGACTGTAAGAATGATTCTGGAAGCAAATATTTTAAGTTAATTTTAATGATCATAAGTGAAATTATAAAAATAATTTAATAAAATTCACCTTAAAATTATACAAAGGTTTACATAAGACACAGAGTAGTTTACATGCAATCTATTTCCCACTTGTTAGTAAATGATTTGCTGCATTTGACTAGCTAAGATATATGGCCTCTCTATACATTTGCATTCCCCTTCACCAACCCCCTAGACTGTGCCTAGCATCCAGCTCAATGTCTGGCTAGCTAAAAAAAAAATGAATAAGACTTAGAGCCAATCAGGATATCTATAGGGATCTTCAACCCACATCTCATTTGAGTCCCTCTCTCTTCTTTATAAAGGTATAGGTGACAAGAGAGTTCACACCTCCTTCTATAGTCATCCTTACCTAAAGGCCAAAAAGCAATACTACTATGGATCAACCAAAATGGGACTGAAAGAACAAAGAACATGACATTGCATTGCCCCAGACAGTACTTTTAACTCAAGTTAGTGGGCACAGAACATGTGTTGCTCAGGAGGAAAACAGCCAAGATGGTATGGATTGCCCAGCATAGCAGCAGCTTTACTAAATGGTCACCTTCTACAAGGGTCCTTTGAAGACAGGACTGTCTCAGTATTTAACTTCTCCAAGGAGTACAAAGCCAAGTGTATGGATTGGCGGGGGGCGGGGGGGGGCGGATAAATGACAGCAATACTACTAAATAGATCAATTGGTAGACAAGAAATCCAATCTAGGTACATATGCTGCTTGCCTGAAATGAGGGGTTACAGCTAGAAATGCTCTACCTATCAACAGCCAAAGGCAACAGACTGTCTACTCTAGACGAACCATTTCATATATGCATAGCTAGATCCCAAATCGATGATTATAAACTTATTTTTCCTTTCTTAAATACATATCTTTCCTTTTATATATTACTCTCAACATTTTAAGAGATATCTATATAGTCTAGAAACTCAGAAAACCTACTAACATAATATTAACACAAAAAAACAAGCTGTAAGTTAAACTTCCTTGGTTAATATGACATACCATATTAAAACAAATCAAATCAAAACAAAATGCCTGACAATAAGTGATGTCTTATATGTCATCTCTGACTACTGGATGTTTTCTGTTTAATAACTTCACACGATACCTTGTGACACATCACAAGAAACACAGTTGGACCTATGCTACTGTAGTTCAGTTCTCTGTCAGAAACAGGTCTTTCAGGGCAATGACTATGTGTTAGGTAGGTGGCTCATCATTTAAAAAAAAAAATGTTACTACAAATCTTGGTCCTCAAGAGGGAAGAAAATACATTTATCAAATCCTGAAATTCCTTTAGGAAAAAATTACTATTCAAATGATAAATTATGTCACAATTGTAAAACAATAGTTTTTGCTTTGCTAGTTAAACATTTTCCCTAAAAGATCACTAAAAAGCCATAAAAGTCAGAATCTATGATTAGCATAACAGGCGTTTATAAAGTAAAACCACATTAAACACACAGTCATGCACTACATACTAATGATGAAAGTCTTGATGATCTATCCTTGAGCATATCGTACTGGATTTCAAGAAAACATGAAAGTTGATTTATTTCCAAATTCAGAAATGTAAATAAAGAGAGAAAGAAGTAACATTTATAGTTATTAAAAAAACAGCACTATTTTAAAAGCAAAAAATTATTAAACATGAAAGCTAATAATTTGAATTAAAGACTATTAGTCCTTCTACTCATTCATAGTATAAATTATTGCTAACCGGTATGTGTATATAAACTGTATTTTTATTTTTCTTTTAAATAATAAGATTCATAATCAGTAATGGTGATGATTCAATCTCAGTACACTTTAGCACAAAACGCCATAAGGGAGCCTTTAAACACAAGAATTTAAGCATTCTTAGGTCAAAGATGCTTTACTTTTTATTGTGGTAACTGTTGCCATCATTTCCCATCCTGTGAAAAATGACAAAAGCAAGGAATGGACAGGCAATAAGGCAGGAGCACATAACTGACACAATCAAGCTTACAAAAAAGAATAGCAGCATCAAATGGGAAGAGTTCCCTTGGATTTGCTTGTGTACAAACACCTGAAAAACTTCCTTCCTCAAGAAAATGCTGAATAAAATGAGAGATTTAGAGCAAAGTATGGAATGCAAAGTACATATACAAGTGTGACATTAAATATAACTCAAAGAAAAATATACCAAATACATGGTAAGACCAGAAAACTCACAATTCATATAGAATCCTTTAAAAATTAATATGTGTAACACCATATTTCAAATCCAAGAAAATATTAATAAATTAAATAGTTTTAATAACTATGTAGACTTTTGATTTCTTAACATTGTTTTCTAAGCATTCCAGCTTACATTTTTAAGGCTATTTTACCTTGAAAGTCAATGTGTAGAACAAATAAAAACAATGAACAAGTTCCTCACATAGTTAAATACTGTGTTTGGCAAAAATATCTTTCTTTTATAACTCTTACATTCATTTAGGATTTTAGGAAATGATACTCAAAAACTCAATTTAAAATAACTTTTTCCTAAGTAACATTGGCAAGTCATTAGTGGTTCATGAAATCAATCTGGCAGGTTCAAACAGCTTTTATTTCTTAGAAGGTGTTATGCACAATAACAATAAATATTATTTTGTGAAACTTTTGTTTCAATAATGTTTTACACACTTATACATATGAACACACATACACAGATCTACATTAGTATATTGATTCATGGCATAAAATTTATTACTTATTGTATAGATAACAATTTTTTAAAACTTAAAATATATTAGAAGACAAAGTTATATAATCTAGTTCTAAAAAAACATAAAAATAATAGCCCATCCCTTTATGCCCCTATTGAGAGGGTCATTTACAAAAGATAATACAGAAACCTCAAAAAGCATATATTTCATAGGTATAATGGTTAAGTGGTACAATTTCACCACTGGTATAAATTCACTGAAAATGTTATTGTAGTAGATACCAAAAAGTATTGGATCAAAATATCTACATTTGCATGCTTTTCTTATATTAAGTATAAAATGTCCAATTTCCTTAAGTACTAAGCTTGACAGCTGATATCTCTGACATTTCACTTTGATACTTCTTATTTTATTTTTATTATGAAGGTACATCCTCAGTCTTTCGAGCACGTATTCTGGCTTGTGATTATCTTTCAAACTTTTTTAGAGCAATTTTTGTGAAACCATGGATAAGTCAAAAATTCCTGTTATTTTCAAATATGAGTTCCATCATGGAACCAATATAGTGCAAACAGCTCAAAATAACAATGAAGTGTTTGGGAAGGATGTGGCTAATGAATGAATAGTACATCAATAATTTGAGAAGTTACGTTCTGGTGATTTTCATCTTGAAAATCAGCCACGTGGATGACCTGAGACCAAGATGGATAATGATGAGCTGAAAGCTGTACTGGAAGCAGATCCATCTCAACCTACATGTCAATTAGCAAGGTTTGACATTACTATTTCAATACTATGGGAGCATTTGAAACAAATGGACAAGGTAAAGAAGCTGGATAGATGGGTTCTGCATGAGTTAAACAAGCATCAGAAGAGAGATATTCTCGAATTTCTTGGCATTTTACATAGGCAAAGTATTTAAAAAGCTAAATTGAAATAATCTGTTTCAATTTTCCTTTTCCAAAATTTAATGCAGATTCAGCTGATTTAAAAGATTGTTGTATCTACCCGGTAGGGCAATCCATAATTTGGACAAACCAATTACTATTAGAATAACTGGGCAACAAAAAAAAAAAACCCTGCTAATAAGGGAAAGTTGGTATTTATGTTGTTTTAAAAAAAGGATTCATCAAAGGAAGAAAAACTGAAAATATTAAGGGCTCAGTTTACATTTCCAAATATGATATGATAGTATTTTTTTAAATTTTTTCAACTATCAAACATACCTGAAAGTTTTCACATGGAAACAAAATAGAAAGAAAGTACATACAGCAAAAAGGTTGTAGAAACAAAGTTCAGCAAGTGTCAATATCTGTTAGCAAGCACCTATTTCTCAAATTCCCAGGACACTGAAAGTCAACTGAATGCATAATACTAACACCACACATTTTTCTGGCCTACACATCACGGTGTCTTTCCTTTTGGGTGTACTGGCTCTGTGCCAAAGTATCCCAGTTATACTTTCGATAGGTTCTTCAATGGAATTAAATAGTATAATAGTAAATGAAAAAAAATTATAATCATATTTTTAGAATTAAATCCATTAAAATCATACGAAGGCCACTGACATATAAATAGGAACTGAATGCATGTAAGAGTAAAAATCTCCACTGATGAGAAATGACAATGTATCCCCTACTGCTCTGATTCAAGATCACTTCATTTTCTAATTTTGGATGTCTACCTTATTGTCTCCTTATATTTCAATATATAAAGCAATGACCAAGCATTCTGTAAGATTTTTTTAAGGCAGTCACTGATGTTCTATACTATTAATGATTTAATCATTACACATAACTAATAGACTGTTTCAATCTAAGCTCACAGCTTTAAGTTAATCCTCCCTCCCCCAGCCCTACCATTCAGTCTTGAACTACCTTTGCTCTTTTTATTTTTATACAGAATATCTATAGCATTGACACTAATGTTTCCAGCCCAAATAGCTTCTGGCAAACCACCTTTCAAAAAGGTAGCTGGAAAGTTAATTGGGCAGGAGGAAAGATCAAAGTCCTAAGAATGTAGCATAAGACTATAAATATATGCACCTCACTCACATCCAGGTACTGCTAATATTCATATATCAAATATTAGGTTCAAACATTATTAAACTTCTTAATACACAGCACATAAAGTTTTTTAAATAACTGCCCAAGAAATACTATAACCTCAAAATTATATAGCAAACCACAAGAAAATTTAGGCCATCACATTTCAATTTCAGCTTAATGAAGATGGTAAAGTTATTTTTAAAAGCAAATAATCTAATGGAAATTTAGAGCTTCCAATATTATTTTGTTAAAAACCAAACAAGAAAATTTCAATTATATTTCTTTTTAAATGATAATATTAGTGAGTTTTTAGACTTATTTTCAGGAAAGTCTAAACATTTAAACTATGTTGGTGTACACTCACACATAATAAAGTACTAGAATCTCTTCTAGGATATAGATCTTTTATTAATCTTGAATTTCACACACTTTTTCTTTTTTTTTTTTTTTGAGACAGTCTCACTCTGTTGCCAGGGCTAGAGTGCCGTGGCGTCAAGCTATCTCACAGCAACCTCAAACTTCTAGGCTCAAGCAATCCTTCTGCTTCAGCCTCCTGTGTAGCTGGGACTACAGGCATGTGCCACCATGCCTGGCTAATTTTTTCTATATATATTTTTAGTTGGCCAATTAATTTCTTTCTGTTTTTAGTAGAGACGGTGTCTTGCCCTTGCTCAGGCTGGTTCTGAACTCCTGGCCTTGAGCGATCCTCCTGCCTCAGCCTCCCAGAGTGCTAGGATTACAGGTGTGAGCCACCATGCCCGGCCCACACACTGACTTTTAAAAATACTGGGAGCTATGCTTTGAAAAGGATATATGGAAAAAGTATATTGGGAGCTTTATTCTATACCATAGTAACAAATTTTCAAAATTAATATAATGAAATAAAATACTGGAGAGTTATAATTATATCTTAAATGTGTTTAATGATACAACTGCCATAATAAGAAAATCAACATGATTACTTTATACTCTAGGGATATAACTCCTTATCAGTTTAACTGCAGATTTATTTTTGTTTGTTCACAGATTTGTTTTAAAGGCTCCCAAATCAGTTCAAATTTAGCTGGTTTTACCTTTAAGTTAAACTAATCAAGTTCCCCTAAGGTCATATACAAATTTAAAAATAACTAGCTTAATAACAACTGTGTGAAAACTCACACTATGAAGATTTTAATGGAAAGCAAAGAAAAAAGCCATAAGTTAAAAACAAGAAGGGGATTATTTTCACAGCCTTAAAATTCAACTTGGAAGCTTTTATTTACTAACTCCCTATACAATTCTTTTCAAAATATTTAAAGAGAAAAAAACAAAGTGCTGTAGCTCCAGAGAGAAGCATAATGAATTTTTTACTAAATTTTTCTTCTATAAAATCATTTTTAAGCTGCCAATTATCTTAGATTTCTAAAAATATTCATTAATATTATTAAAAATCTGAAGTTTTGTGAGTAGGACAGGCATGGTGATGGCACATGTCTATAAACTCAGCACTTTGGGAGGCTGAGGACCATTTGAGCCCAGGAGTTTGGGACCAGCCTGGGCAACATAGCAAGACCCCATCTTCATAAAAATTAAAATTAAAAAATTGACAAGTATGGTGGCATTCACCTGTAGTCCTAACTCCTGGGGAGACTGAGGTGGGAAGACTGCTTAAGCCCAGGAGTTCGGGACTGCAATGAGCTATGACTATACCACTGTACCCTGGGAAACAGAATAAGACCCTGTCTCTAAAAATGAATGTTTTGTGACTGAAATATTTATGATTCAAAAATTAGTTTACTAACTTACTCTGAAAAGACAGATTACATTCACCAACAAGAAAAATAACCAGCATGAAAGACTATTTATGAACGCAAACATGTCAATAACTATACTAGTACGCCAGAACACACTCAGTTTATCATAGTGTATTTTTATACATTATACAAGGTAGAAAGAAAATTAGAGTTAGACAAAATTGACAAATATAGACCTCAACATGATAAAAATCTCATGGATAAAAATGTAAATGTAAGCATATATACAGCATTATCAATGTGCAAATTAAAAGCACTGCTTTAAGACTTAAAGCAAATTCTTTGAGAGATCAGGGTCTCAGCACAATATGCAGGTCTTTAAGAAGGAACTTCTCATTTATCTTGACTTATAACAATCCACACCAGAAAATCTCAGATATTCTATAAAATATTAATCAAAATGTTGAAGCATGATAATTCCTATACATATACAGGGAATTTTTCAAATCAATAGCTTAATTTTTCCATGTAATAAAATTATAATTAGCCACCCAACCACCAAAGCTGTTTCTCACTTAATAGTCATTTTTTAATAGGAAAGTAGGAAAACCTGAAAGTTAGAACCAAACAGATGCTATTCCATAAAATCAATCTTATTATTTTGTGATACTTTTCCAAAATCAAATCCTACAGAAAAAGAGAATAGATATGTTAATAGATTAAAATACTCATGATTTTAGAATTGATTTACTCATAGCAATAATTTGAGAGAAAGCATCACTTTTCAATGAAAGGACTTTGCCAACAGTTACTACTTTTTTTAAAAAAGGCAAAGGAATATATGAACATCATCAGATTATTTAGGCAATGATGCTGAAGAAAGCTCGCACATAAGCTTTGCTACTATGGTGTAAACAACTTAAAATACCAACCCTGTGACTGCCAAGACTTCGAATGGACATTGCATCCTCAACTCCCTGATAAAAATAAAAACAAACATAGTAAAAGTTTGTGAGTGACTACATGAAGTTAATGAGGAAAACTATTAGGGGCAAGTTTGTAGATTATTACAAACCAGATAAGGACGATGATGACTGGACCGGTGGGAATACCTGGCCCTTTCCGAATCTTCCTGGGAAAGGAAAAGGAGAAAGTATGTGGAGAGTTAATCACTGAACAGATAGTTTATCAGAACAACTGAGTAAAGATCAGTCAGCTAACAGCCCAGCAACACTTCCTTAGAGAGCAGTTAGGTTTAGATAACTTAGCTATGGGGCAACCACATTCTTTAGTTAGAAAAGAACATAAATAATCTTGGCAATGTTTTTGTTTTATCAAGTAAATGTATGTCTGACCACTTGTAGGATGTAATCTATATATGACCAAGAAAGCTCAATATACCAAGATATCAAACTATGCAAGTATATTTAACAAAGAGACGTTGGGTTCAGCATTAAAAATAGGCATACATCTACTTTTTTCATTGTGAATGTTAAGTTTATGTGGGCAGAAATAAATGTTTACTTTATCATAGATATATTTTAAGAAGACAGTATATTGCTTTAAAAATACCTGGGTTATAATTCTGTGCTCACTGTAAAGATTTCTTTTTTTTCCTTTCACCAACTAGAAAAAAACTAGGTGCAAGATCATCCAATTCTGTCCAATTAACAAGACCCTGAGTATGTGTTGTTAGTAAGAAAAACTTCCTGTGCTTACAAGATATTACATAAAGTTGGTGAAGTTCTTTTCTTTTCTTTTCTTTTCTTTTTTTTTTTTTTTGAGACAGAGTCTCACTTTGTTGCCCAACCTAGAGTGAGTGCCGTGGCGTCAGCCTAGCTCACAGCAACCTCAAACTCCTGGGCTCAAGCAATCCTACTGCCTCAGCCTCCCGAGTAGCTGGGACTACAGGCATGCGCCACCATGCCCGGCTAATTTTTTCTATACATATTAGTTGGCCAATTAATTTCTTTCTATTTTTAGTAGAGATGGGGTCTCGCTCTTGCTCAGGCTGGTGTTGAACTCCTGACCTCGAGCAATCCGCCCACCTCGGCCTCCCAGAGTGCTAGGATTACAGGCGTGAGCCACCACCCGGCCCTCGTAAAGTTATTTTAGGAGTCATGCCTTAAGCAGATTTTAAAAAAACAAAAAGAACCCATAGCCTAACAGTTGACTAAATTAAATGCAATGCTAAACTTTACCATATTCAGCTATTAGCAATGGAGCATTAAGGCTTGAGTCACGTGAAACAAATGGCTAGACCCTAGAACCTAATCACCTGAAACTGTAAGGAATTTCTGATCTTTTAGAATTTCAGAGTCCAAGGTGTTAAAGTAATTTGCACTGACTAAAAATCTACACACAACTGTCCAACTGGGCTCACAACTTATCAATGCCAAAATGAATCAATCAATGCCTCATCACTCCATGGCAATCCAGCATGATCATTACACCAGCGGAACAAATAGATGTGGCTAAGTCTGACTAAACATTTCAAAATAGAAACAGTAATTCAACTGAAACACCACAGTTTAATCCCTATTTTGGTTACAATTTTTTAGGATAACTCCAAAAAAATCTTGGTTGACATCTATTGCATACACAGATGCATCTGATCAAATCTGTTCTGAATTCTGTTTATAAGAGCCACTATGATTCAATTTCCAATCAAGTGTTCTGATCTTTAGGAATTCATCACTGATTTACATTTTTTGTTATGCAACAAACACATGCGGTCTGCAAGAAACCAAGCAAATTTCTTCCCTTTATCACGTGATACCACAAAAGTTTTGGGGGCATGTGCATTAGTCCAGCAAGGTGGGTTCAGGGTAACCAGTTTTAGGCTAATTAGCTTGTTTAGTTTTAAAAGCCTTGCACTAAAGATGTGAGTTAATTTTACATGCCCCTCCCAGTATTATTTGGGATACTAGGGTGAAATACATGGTTTAATGTCCAACCTTCCCTTTATTCTATCCTTTCTTTTTATTTCATCTACCACACAAGAGCACTTTTTAAAAATTCATCTAAAGAGCACATCCTATCAAAGATGCAGCAAAAGACAGAAGAATTTATATTTATTTTCAATTTTGCCAATTATGAAAATAATTCTAAATTAAAATACCACATTAAGTTTTAATCTACAGTACTTCTATATTTAAACAGCTTTTCATTTTAGCTTCATTTGAAAAATTAGCCTAAAAGACTTCAGGAAACTACAGAGTAAAATATAAACCCCATATAAGCCACTTAATTTGGACCGAGAATATAGTTTATAGTCATAAACTGTACCTTAAGTAAGTACTAGGCAATAGAACTTAGTGGCAATGTAAATGTTCTATATTTGTACTAATACGGTAGCCACTAGCCACATGTGACTACTAAGCAGTTGAAATGATGGAAGTGCAACTGAAAAACTAAATTTTAAATTTTACTTAATTTGAGTCAATTTGAGTTTAATTATCTACATGTGGCTAGTGGATACCATACTGGACAGCAGCCTAAATCTATCTGACAAATATACGTTTAGGTAAAACAGTAAGGCAAGCTCAAAGCAAATTTTAACTACACCAAAAAAACTCAAAATATGTATGCTACTAAGAGTCTGCCAAATAGCACCACTCTCAAAGCATATGGGTAGTTATTAATTACTCTTCCTACCTCAAATAGGTTTGCATAGTGGCAAATGTTAGGGGAAACAAAAGGAAACTCTTGCATAACAAGACCCTGGTAGCAACTCTACAATTATTTTTAAGAGGTAGAAGGGTCCTTAGAGATCATCTCTGATCCCTTCATTTTACAGTAAAGAAAGTTGCAACACAGAAGGATTAAGTAAGAATCTACAAGGTCATAAAGCTGGGACCAGCATTCAGACCTTCTGACTCACCAGACCACTGAACCATAAAGATAACATCCTACACTGGCTAAATCTCCACTAATTACATAGAAAAAAAATAAGAAGAAAATGGCAAGGTATTCTGGTTTTCACTCAGAGATTCCTCCTTCTCTGGAAGAACAAAAGGCTTCATTTCCTAGGTATTACTAGAGTAGTATTTACATTGTCAATTGGCTTTTCTTGAAGTAATAGCACCAGTGACCAAATAGAAACGATTACAGCAAACTGTGTTCCTATGTGCCAATTACAAGGCAGAGTATCCCTTTCTTCCCTACTCAGGAAAACAATACATTGTCATTATGCCAGAAGTCCTTACTAGTACAAAAGAGCCCAAGAACGAACAAACAGCAATGTCTTAAAAAGTGGACGTATATCTGTTAAAAATCTTCTGGAAAACTACATTTTAATACATTTAAAGTAATGAAAATGAAACATACTCTGTTTTGAAACGTTTACTTGAAGTAAGGATGAAGTAGTTTCATTAAAAGAAAACTACAGCCCCATGAATACAATTGCCCATCTTATCTGTCAACAAATCATATTAAGTCAGGGCTGAAGTCATTCCTTCAGTTTCTTTCTTTCTTTTTTTTTTTTTTTCCAACTATGCAAGCTTGGAATCATTCCTTCAGTTTCAACTTAGGAAACTTCAGAAACTGTATTTATTCTTCCAGACATACATTTACTCTTTCAGACATACTACTGATTAAGATATCCAGTTTAAAAACAGAATCATTAGGCTCATGGAAAGTTGGCTAAACTAAGACTATTTGGAGGCCCAGGAAGACCTGGGCCCTTTTCTTCTTGGTCTTTTCACCTTCCAACTCGTTAGCAGCTGTGGCACTTTCTCACACCTTCAAACTCTGGCTCTGTCTTATAGATTCTGTCTTATAAATTCTAATACCCATCTTATAATGTGAAATTAAAACCTACATAAGAAGCACTAGCACAGTGCTGGTATATAGTACGCACTCAAAGTTAGCTTCATTCCTAAGCCCCATGCCCTTGCATTCCTTATTCACATCTCAACATCCCACCCCCACACAAAAGAGTATTAAAATTAGGGAAAATTTTTAATATGGAAAGATTCTTTCTTCTAGCAACTGACAATCCTATTGCATGTATATGTATTGTTTATTTTACTATAAACTTATTAGCCATTTATGTTTTATACTGCCCATCACATGGCAACTTCTGCTCTGAGTTCACAGACAAAGCAGCCAGAAAGACAAGGATAAGAAAAGACAATCAGTTTAAAAAGACTAAAAGCAAGTAAAAGATGGGGTCAGAAGTGATAATTACTCCCATTTGAAACTAAACTCTACTTTTTCTGCATGTCCAAATCCTAGCTGTCAATCAAGACTCTGAGTTAGTCACCACCTGTATTTTAAGACTCTACCCTAAACTACTCCTCCATCTATGAAAATCTAGCACACTCAATGTCTGAATCGCACATGTTTCACAAAGATTTTTCTTTAATTGTTTATCTTCATGGCCCTTGAACACAGAAGTCAAATATTAAACTTTTAATATAGACTTTTCTCTTCACTTAATGGTTTTTGGGGTTTCCCTAAGATATTAAAATATTATATAATTTAATTTTACAACTATAATACATAATTAAAATAACAAACTAATATCTGCATGGAAAACGTGCAAGTAAAAGTGATTTCTTTCATTGACAAAAAACATTCTTACTGCATCAGCAAAAATATTAACCCAGTTACATGCAGAAGACATGTCAAATAAAATTAATAAGGCTAGCTTTAGTTAAAAGAAAGGACAGATTCCACTGCAAAATCCAAACACACACACACACACACACACACACACACACAGAGGGTCATTTAATTTCCAGTGCCCAAATATCCTTTTTCTCTTTTCTAAAACAATGTCAAAATGAGAATTATGATAAAATTTTAAATTTGAAGGTCATTATAGTCATAAATATTTTAATTCTGGTTGCACCTTAAGATGCTGCTATAGAACAGATCTGCTTATGAAAGTTGCTTGTTTAACAGCAATTAGTGGTTCCTAACCCTTTAGGAATCACAGACTCCTTTGAGAAAGTAATGTTAAATATACCTGTGGGTATTTCCCATAAAAATACATACATTCAAAAGTTTGCATGAGATTTTAAGGCTTCGTATCTCACCTCCCAAGTCTAGTCACATACCAAGTTAAGAACTCCTGTTATAGGAGACAATGGGGGTACTTATCAACCTTGAAAAAAGCTCAAACTCAGGAATGATTCACAGTAACATTCTACTGGTTTACAATTTGCTTTTGCAGCCAACAAATTAGGGAGTAGTGGCAGAGGACTTGAAAAGGAGCTGAGAGAGCTGACATAATAAGAGTAATTTTCAGAGGAGATGACAGAATAACTTGGGTCATTTCTCACTGTGGACTTAGTTTTTGTGTTTCTTTTTTTTTTTTTAAGGGAAGGGAGAGGAAGAGGATGGGGAAAAAAGAACAAACCCATAAAAAGAAAACACACATTCATTTTCTCGGTCTTTTTTGAGCAGGAGTATTCATGAGATGAAGGTGAGCATACTGATCACAACAGGAAACAGCTGGACTCCAAGTACACTTTTGGTCCACCATAGACAGAATAAACATTCTGACCTTTAGGTTCACACAGGCCAAACATTCCTACTTGACAAACTATTAGTCAATGTTTTACATCAAGACTGCATTATTTCAGCAACTGATCACAACATGCAGGACAGGCAATCCTGGCCTACCAGCCACTTCTGAATCTGTCCCCATTTCCGATCAAAAGAATGATGAGAGTGCTACAAATGCAAAAGTTTCATACACTAAACAGTTTCCAACATATTACATTCTCTTTTAAAGCCTTTAATTAATCATATACATTTGTCCTAAAGGGCAATGATAGGTGACACAAAGTTACACATTCAAAATATAGACGATTACTAAGCTAAATATGTTCAGTAAGAGATACAAGGTTCTCTATAGCTTAGAGGACCATAAATAGAAGTTATATTTAATAACTACCTCATCTGCTTTTTATAATATTTAGTATAATGATTTTAGGAGTAAAAAGACAATGCATTGCAACATTTTCATTTTAAGCCATGAATTACATTCAATATCTGAAACTGTATATAAGAGTTTAAAAAAAATACCAACATATCAAATGTTACTGGGTTTTTTTGAGCTATGACAATATGGAATATATAAATTTCCTTTTAATTTGTTAGCGGAAAATCCACCACCAAAATCAAAAGAAAGTATATAATACTGTTCCCACATGTTTTTCCCCCCATCATACTACTACAACATCAAAAATATTTATTACAGGAATTTTCAGGGCCAAGTAAACTTATGTCAGAAGGGAACAGCAAAAGATTATTCGTTTCATTTTACTTAGCTCAATTTTATATGCCTGCTTTTTTAACTTTTTTCCTGCTTTCTGATGATAAAAGCATATTGAAAATCTGTAAACTATAGAAAAGCATAGGAAGAAAGTAAAACCAACAACAATTCTACTACAGACAAACCAAAGTAATAGTAATAATCACTTTTCTAGTAGTTTTTGATGCTATATATGGATAGATACTAGGTTTTGTAACACACAATTGAGGTCTTACCAAAATTCTTTTGGTATGGGTTTTGTTTCTCATTTTTTTACAAGAATATTTTTCTTCATTATTAAATATGCTTCAAAATTATAAGGCTAAATGACTTCACAGTGTTTTACTATACAGATATCATAATATAATCAAAATCCTAGGACATTTAGGGCTATACTAAATAACTTTGTCATCTCTAAATCTACTTTAACTAATATAAGTACAGCACTTAGCAGCACTAGCCAAGTACTGAATTTGGAGGGGACAATCATGAAATTAAGAGTTATTCCCTCAAATTACCTCTTTTTGCTGTCGTTCCAGTTCTCTCATGCGTATATCTCTTGCTTCTGCCCGGGCGGCCCGTTTTGCTGCCAATCTTGCCTCTGCCTGAAAAGTAATATAAAACTCAGCTTTATACAACAAAAACAAAAAGAATCTCTACACCAGATTTGAGGATAAGGAACAAATGAGACATTAACTTCCAAAGGGGTTAGAGGGGACAAGACATCATCTATCAGCAAGCTTGACTTAACTGCTTCAGTCAACTCCTGTATACTCACTTCTCTCTCTCGTCCCAAAGTCTTTCCTCAGATCTAGGCCTTTACCTTTAACTGCTTGCCTTGATTACACACTCAACACAGTTCATTAAATGGCTCTCCAAACTTGCTGTTTTTCCAGCATTTCCTTCCCTATTAATTCAATTATACAAACTAGAAACTTCAGAACTAACTGCTATTTTATTTTGGATGTTGCCAACATTCAGCCTCCAATTACTATCAGTTCTCTATGACTGAGTCTCTCAAACCCATTTCAGCTTTCTTTATTGCTTGTTTCAGGAACTTTTTTTATCACTCACTCACTCTCTCTCTCTTTCCCTGCCCCCACCTCTCTGTTTTAAAATTGAGATATAATTCACATACCATCAGATTCACCAAGTATACAATTCATTGGTTTTTAGTATATTCACAAGGACATGCAATCATCACGACTATCTAATTCCAAAACAATTTCATCACCCAAAAACGAAACTCCATACTCATTAATAGTCACTCCCCATTAATCCTTCCCCTCAGTTTTTGGCAACCTCTAATCTACTTTCTGACTGTATGAATTTGTTTATTCTGACATTTCATATAAATGGAATCATACCATAAGAACTCCTCATCTCTTGCTCAGACTACTGTAATTGCCTCCAAATCCATCTACTTACTTCCAGAATCTGCCTTATAATTCATCTTCTACATGTTATATGACTGACAAATCACTCTTTCAAAACACAATTCTGATCATGTCATTCTGCTGTGTAAAATCCTATACTAGCTCTGTATTACTTATGGTTAAAGCAAAAATTTCATAGAACAGCACAGAGAGAAGAGACGAAAGACGAGAGGCAAAAATGGAAATAAGGCTCTTAACAGACAGGTCTTTACTTTATTTCCCAATATAGTAGTCCTCATTTGTCCAAGTTTCAGTTACCCACAGTTAACCAAGGTCCAAATATATTAAATGAAAAACTCCAGAAAGAATTTATAAGTTCCAAATTTCTCACCATTCCTAGTGGCATGATAAAATCTCACAGCGCATGAATCATCCCTTTGTCTAGTGTATCCACACTGTCTATGCTACCCACCTGTTAGTCACTTAGTAGCTGTCTCAGTTATCAGATCTCAGTGCTTGTATTCAAGTAACCTTTATTATATTTAATAATGGCCCCAAAGAGCAAGAGTGATGCTGGCAATTTGGATATGACAAAGAGAAGCTATAAAGTGCTTCCTTGAAATGAAAAGGTAAAAGTTCTTGACTTCACAGGGAAAGAATAAAAATCATCCACTGAGGTTGCTAAGATCTACAGTAAGAACAAATCTTCAATCTGTGAAATTGTGAGGGAAAAAGAAATTTATACTAGTTTTGCTGTCACACCTCAAACTGCATAAGTTATAGACACAGTGTGATAAGTGAGTGCTTAATTAAGATGGAAAAGGCATTACATGTGTGGGTGGAAGATATCAATAAAAATGTGTCCCGATTGATGGCAATCAGTTTCAGTACTATCCGAGGTTTCAGGCATCTGCTAGGGGGCTTGGAATGTGTCCCCCATGGATAAGGAGGGACTACTCGACTTGTTCCACAAGTACTAGGTACACCCCATATCTCACTGTTCTTGGACTCTACTGTGTTCTGTTAAGCCTCTCTTTACAAACTGTTATTTAGCTAAAATATCACATCCTATGAAGATTTCCCCCATTCCCTCTTTCATAGAGCAATACTCTATATGCATGCCTCTATTGTGGCTTTATTACATTGTGTTAAAATTGCATATCTGTCACCCCACACCTTTCATGCCTCAAGGTCTACTAAATAAACTAATGAATTTCAAGCCTTGGGCCACAGTATCAAGGAAATGAGGTAAAGAAATAGCTTGCTGTACCACATGAAACTTAAAAATCTTCTCTCTGATTTCTGTCTTTTAGTGGTTTCCTGTTTTTGACCACATCCTAACTCTGATTTAGATTATCCCGTGATAACTACAGTAGTTGCTTCTTCACATGTTGTCATATTTGTGCCCAAGCTGCATGATAAGAAGAGACTCACCCAATGTTTAAAGGGATCTACTGCATGTAAACAATTATACTAGGTGCTGAAAATACAGAGTAAGATACAACATCTCTACCCTAAATAAGGCTATTTATAATCCAAGTTTAAGGAGACAGAAGTGCATGGGAAGGAAACATGCAGAAAGGGAGAAATTAGTTTTGCCTGGCAAGGTCATGGTAGGGTTCTAAAGCAGAGACAGTTACGTAGTTAACTCCTATTCAACTATCCCAATTTTGATAATAGCAAATTAATAGCAAATGTCCCTTTTAATAGCAAAAACCATGCAAAGTAAATTGTAATCTACCCTCTGGGAGGCCGAGGTAGGCAGATTGCTCAAGGTCAGGAGTTCGAAACCAGCCTGAGCAAGAGCAAGACCACTTCCCTAATAAAAATAGAAAGAAATTAATTAGCCAACTAAAAATATATAGAAAATATTAGCCGGGCATGCTGGTGCATGCCTGTAGTCCCAGCTACTTGGGAGGCTGAGGCAGGAGGATTGCTTGAGCCCAGGAGTTTGAGGTTGCTGTGAGCTAAACTGATCCCACGGCACTCTAGCCGGGGCAACAGAATGAGAAGTCTAAAACAAAACAAAACAAAACAAAATTGTAATCTACCAACCTCAAGCTGGGAGATAGGGCGAAATCCTGTCTCAAAAAATAAAATAAAATAAAATAAGCCAAGGGTTTGAATACACATTTTCCAAAGAAGATATACAAACTGGCCAATAAGCATATAAAAAGATGCTCAATTTCATTAGTCATTAGAGGAATGCAAATCAAACCCACAATCAGATATCACTTCACACATACTAGGATAGCTATAATAAAAAATTTTTTCTAGCTGAAAATAACGAGTGTTGGCAAGGATATAGAGAAATCAGAATCCTCATACATTGCCGGTAAAAATGTAAAATGTGCGACTACTTTGGCAATTAGTATTCTCACATGAATTTTACATATGAGATAGATCTTTAAAAAACCTATGTTCTGGCTGGGCGTGGTGGCTCACGCCTGTAATCCTAGCACTTTGGGAGGCCGAGGCAGGCGGATCGCTCAAGGTCAGGAGTTCGAAACCAGCCTGAGCGAGACCCCGTCTCTACCAAAAATAGAAAGAAATTAATTGACCAACTAAAAATATATATACAAAAAATTAGCCGGGCATGGTGGCACATGCCTGTAGTCCCAGCTACTCGGGAGGCTGAGGCAGGAGGATTGCTTGAGCCCAGGGGTTTGAGGTTGCTGTGAGCCAGGCTGACGCCACGGCACTCACTCTAGCCTGGGCAACAAAGTGAGACTCTGTCTCAAAAAAAAAAAAAAAAAAAAAAAACCTATGTTCTGCTTCAAGTTACCTGCCTTCTCTATAATTCTCTGATTAGACACTACATTTTTACTAGAGTTTGTATTTTAATACAAAAAGACCTCAAGGCTTTTATGCTTCAGTAGACAGCAAATACTTTTTAAAATTACAAAGTATAAAAAGTTTCAAACCTTTTTAATTTAATAAAGGCAAAGCAATGTGTAGGAATTTTTCATTTCCATGTATGGTAGCTTTGTACTTGAAGCATCCCTTAGAAATTTAACTCAAGAATGCCAATTTCATCCTTCTAGGATGTGGCCAATTCTGCATAATCTATACTAAAATGAGACTTCCCTCACAAAACCTAAATTATATGTAATTGAAATCTATTCTTTAATAAGACTTCTTTCACAACAAAAGGGAAGGAAACAGAAAGAACACAGGCTTCAGAGACACACGAACGCCCTTCCCTTTGTTACTTAGCCAACTCAGATATTAACTCTCTTGGAGACGGTGTTGAAAAAGGCCACTAAACTACAAGATCTAAAAGAGGTAAACAGGGCCAGACATGGTGGCTCATGCCTGTAAGTAATTCTAGCATTCTGGGGGACTGAGGCAGGAGGAATGCTTGAGCTCAAGAGTTAGAGACCAGCCTGAGCAAGAGCAAGACCCCTTCTCTACTACAAATAGAAAAATTAGCTGGGTGCCATAGCATGTGTCTGTAGTCCCAGCTACTTGGGAGGCTGAGGCAAGAGCATCGCTTTAGCCCAGGAGTTTGACATTGCAGTAGTTATGATGACACCACTGCACTCTACCCAGGGCAACAAAATGAGACTCTGTCTCAATCAATCAATACAATAAAAGAGGTAAACAGGATTTAAATTACTCTATCTGGTTCTTTTTTATTCCAGCATATTATGGGGGCACAAATATTTAGGTTACAGATACTGCCTTTGTCCCACCCGAGTCAGAGCTTCAAGTGTGTCCATCTCACAGACGGTGTGCACTGCACTCATTAGGTATGTATGCTCCCCTCCCCCATTCCATCTGCCCGACCCCCGATGAATGTTACCACTATATGTGCACTTAAGTGTTGGTCAGTTAATATCAACTGGATGATGAGTACATGTGGTGCTTGTTATTTGGTTCTTTCTATACATTGCTACTAGATGCCTGAAGTAATGCTGACAGGAGTAGCAAGCAACCAACACTAATTCCGACCTAGTAGGGAAAACGTACTCAATAACATATTCTGACATATATCTTAAATAGGCAGTTATGGGTACATAAAGCATGCTTCTACAGGTAGTAACACTAGCATTTTTATCTCAGAATACAATTAAATAAAAAAGCTGCTATGGTTTCATCTTACCACATACCTCACACATATAAAATAAATGGGACATAACAATAAAGGACCACAAAGATTTTTCTTGTTAGTCTAACGTGTTTGCAAGGAACACAAAGGTGTATAACTAAGTTCAAAATAAAGTTGGTTTTGGCCGGGTGCGGTTTGACTCACGCCTGGTTTTGGCTCACGCCTGTAATCCTAGCACTCTGAGAAGCCGAGGCGGGCGGATTGCTCGAGGTCAGGAGTTCGAAACCAGCATGAGCAAGAGCGAGACCCCGTCTCTATTATATAAATAGAAAGAAATTAATTGGCCAACTAATATATATAGAAAAAATTATCCGGGCATGGTGGCGCATGCCTGTAGTCCCAGCTACTCGGAAGGCTGAGGCAGGAGGATTGCCTGAGCCCAGGAGTTTGAGGTTGCTGTGAGCTAGGCTGATGCCACGGCACTCACTCTAGCCTGGGCAACAAAGCGAGACTCTGTCTCAAAAAAAAAAAAAAAGTTGGTTTTTAAAAAACTAAACACAGAATTATCACTTGACCTAATAATTCCATTTATGGGTGTATATATACAAAAAAACTGAAAGCAGAGACTCAGCAGGTTTGCACACCAATGATTATAACACCATTATTAACAACAATCAAAAGATAGAAACAACTCAATGTCTATTGATGGATGAACAAATAAACAAATTATAGTATATGGTATATACATACAATGGACTATTCAGGCCTTAAAAAGGAAGAAAATTTTGACATATGCTACAACATGGATAAATCTTGAAGACATTGTGCTAACTGAAATAAGCCAGACACAAAGAGAAAAATACTGTATATTTTCACTTATATGAGGAAAGTAGTCATTCATAGAGACATCCAGTGATCTGGTGGAATTGTCAATCAACAAATAAATATTCATAGAGACAAAAGGTAGAATGGTAGTTGCCAGAAGCCAGGGATAGGGGAAAACAGGGAGTTATTATTTAATGGGCACAGAGTTTCAGTACTAGATAATGAAAGAGTTCTGAAGAAAGATACTGGTAATGATTGCACAACAGTTTAAATGTATGTAATGTCAATGAACTATGCCTTTAAAAATGGTTAAAATGATAAATTTCATCATATGCATATTTCACAAAGAAAAGTTGCCTAATTTAAAAGTTAACATAAGTACTCTGGGAGGCCAAGGCATTTGCTTGAGGCCATGAGTTCGAGACCAGCCTGAGCAAGAACAAGACCTCATCTCTACTAAAAATAGAAATACTAGCCGGGCATGGTCGCACATGCCTGCAGGTCCCAGCTACTGGGGAGGCTGAGGCAGGAGAATCACTTTAGCCCAGGAGTTTGAGGTTTCAGTGAACTATGATGATGCCACTACACTCTAGCCTAGATGAGAGAGTGAGATCATGTCTCAAAATAAATAAATAAAAATAAAAGTTAACATAAGATATGAAATCAGAAGTATTTAGAAGTCTAAATTATTTAAATATTTGTGGTCTTTAAGCTGATATGACCCCAACTGTTAAAAGTTAACATAAAAATTCAGGAACTGGAAATTCAGGTTCAGAAGTTACCTGTGAAGTCAGGTAGGTCACAGGACCAGATTTCTCCCATCCAAGTACTAACCAGACCCAAGATCCAGTGCATTCAGGGTGGTATGGACATAGGTAGGATCAGATTTCTAAAAGTGAGTTTGATTGTTATGCTTTCAAATTTGAGGCACAGGAAGACTGATCAAACGATATAATATCTAATTGAATATTCATAGAAATCTACTCTTCTTAGAGTAGTAAAAATCATAATACAAAAAGTAAAGACATATCTGGATAGAATTAAATCTATTTCTCACTAAATGGCTGGGGCATATGGAAAAATAATATGACAGTGAAAATCATGGGCTTTGATCACTCCTAGAAAAAATGCTTCAGTTTGTGTTTCAACTCATAAACCTTCCAAATTTATAGAATATTCACTTTATCACCCAATGAATAATTAGGAATCATATAATGATCACTAAGAAAGAATTTCTAGAAAAAGATGAGAACTAAACATGTACTATGGTTTGAGCACTTTTACATTAGGAACTTTTCCTTTATAATCAGAATTTTATATTATGCTCTTTTATAATTTGAGAAAACAAAAGTAAATGAGAGGCCGGGCGCAGTGGCTCACGCCTGTAATCCTAGCACTCTAGGAGGCCGAGGCGAGAGGATTGCTCGAGGTCAGGAGTTCAAAACCAGCCTGAGCGAGACCCCGTCTCTACTAAAAATAGAAAGAAATTAATTGACCAACTAAAAGTATATATACAAAAAATTAGCCGGGCATGGCGGCGCATGCCTGTAGTTCCAGCTATTTGGGAGGCTGAGGCAGGAGGATCGCTTGAGCCCAGGAGTTTGAAGTTGCTGTGAGCTAGGCTGACGCCATGGCACTCACTCTAGCTAGGGCAACAAAAGTGAGACTCTGTCTCAAAAAAAAAAAAAAAAAAAAGTAAATGAGATACAATAAAAAGACAAATAATTCAATTTTAAAATGAGCAAAGGAAGTCAGGTGCAGTGGCTCATGTGTATAATCCCAACACTCTAGGAAGCCATAGGGGAAGGATCACTTAAGGCCAGGAGTTTGAGAACAGCCTGAGCAAGAAAGCAAGACCTCCTCTCTACAAAAAAAAAAAACAAACAAACAAAAAAACAGAAAAATTGGCTGGGCATGCTAGCACACGCCTGTAGTCCCAGCTACTGTGAAGGCTGAGGCATGAGGATGGCTTGAGCCCAGGAGTTCAAGGTTGCAGTGAGCTATGATGAGGCCACTGCACTCCAGCCTGGGAGACAGAGCGAAATCCTGTCTCAAAAAATAAAATAAAATAAACAAAGGATTTGAATAGACATTTTCCAAAGAAGATATACAAACAGGCCAATAAGCATATAAAAAGATGCTCAATATCATTAGTCGTTAGAGGAATGCAAATCAAACCTACATTCAGATATCACTTCACAAATACCACGATAGCTATAATAAAAATTTTTTCTAACTGAAAATAACTAGTGTTGGCAAGGATATAGAGAAATCAGAATCCTCATACATTGCTGATAGAAATGTAAAATGTGCAACTGCTTTGGAAAGCAGTTTGGCAGTTCCTCAAAAGTTAAACATAGAGATACCATATAACCCAACATCCATTTCTAGCAGCATTATTCACAACAGCTAAAGAATAGAAATAATCCAAATATCCGTCAACTGATAAATGAATAAACAAAATGTGGGGTTATCCATACAATGGAATATTATTCAGCCATAGAAAGGAATGAAGCACCTAGGGATTTGTTCTACAAAAGCTAGATTCAGTCAAAAGGCCATGATCAAGGATTCAGAAAGCTACATGTGGCCTTGAGGCCACAGGTTCCCCACCGCAGGGATAGAACATGGGGATGAACCTCGAAAATGAAAGAAGCGAGACACAAAAGGACACATATTACGTGATTATATTTACATGAAGTGTCCAAAATAGGTAAACACACAAAGAAAGAAAGTAGATTACTGGTTGCCAGGGGCTGGATGGAGGGAGAGATAGAGAGTGACTGCTAATGGGTATGGAGTTTCTTTTTGGGCTGAAGAAATGTTCTCCAATTAGATATAGGTGAAGGCTACACATCTTGTGAATATACTTAAAACTACTGAATATTTTTTAAATGGTAAATTTGGAGGTATGTGAATTATATCTCAAATTCATTTTTTTAAATAGATGAGACTAAGTGCATAAAAATGCCCAAGCTAAACAAATATTAAAATATATAAAATTCTAGTACATAAAATTTAATATATAAAATGAGAGAGAATTTTATAATCTCATAAGTTTGGAAAGCGCTGAGTTAAACTTGTTTTTAGGCTGGGCTCAGTGGCTCATACACCTATAATTCCTGTAATCCTACACCTATAATTCCAGGACTTTGGGAAGCCAAGGAGGGAGGATCGCTTAAGGCCAAGAGTTTGCGATCAACCTGGGCAAAATAGCAAGATCCCATCTCAACAAAAACTAAAAACATTAGCCAGATGTGGTGGTGCATTCAGGAGGCTGAGGCAAGAAGATCACTTGAGCCCAGGAGTTGAAGGTTGTAGTGACCTACAATCATGCCACTGCACTCCAGCCTGGGCAACAGAGTAATATCACATCTCTGGGGGAAAAAAAATGTTTAAATTAATTTCATTTGGGACTATCTGGGAAGGGGGGGAAAGGCATATTTGTTTTTAAAAAGTCTGAATCCATCATCCTAAGATTCAAAAAGGCAAGAGAGTTCATTAGAAATATACACACACACACACACACACACACACACACTCCCTCTCTGACACTTTAAATTGTTAGGTTCATCAGATAAATGTATTTAATGCACTATATCTAATGAACCACAAGTAAGTGAGTCTATTTTTTCAGGAAGCATACATTCTAAGTATATGGTAGTACTCCCTGGACAAAGGGATGATTCGTGTCCTGGATGGGATGGCACAAGATTCCATCAAGCTACTAAGGACAACACACAATTTACAACTTATGAATTGTTTATTTCTGGAGTTTTCCATTTAATGTTTTCAAATCATGGTTGACCTAGAGTAACTAAAACCTTGGAAAGCATAACCACAGATAAGGGGGGACTACTGCACAATGAACCACACAGGCTTTTAAAAACAAAAGGGATATACCACTCAATGCTGTGTCACAGTAAAAATTTGCAGCATATTTTTAAATAAACAGGAAGGTGTTTCCAAGAAATACAGTCTAAATAGTCTTCATTATCAATGGAAAAGGTTTTTCCATTGGTTTTTTTCAATGAAAAACCTCCTCAGGCCGGGCGCGGTGGCTCACGCCTGTAATCCTAGCACTCGGGGAGGCCGAGGCGGGCGGATTGCTCAATGTCAGGAGTTCGAAACCAGCCTGAGCAAGAGCAAGACCCCGTCTCTACTATAAATAGAAAGAAATTAATTGGCCAACTAATATATATACAAAAAATTAGCCGGGCATGGTGGCGCATGCCTATAGTCCCAGCTACTCGGGAGGCTGAGGCAGAAGGATTGCTTGAGCCCAGGAGTTTGAGGTTGCTGTGAGCTAGGCTGACGCCACGGCACTCACTCTAGCCTGGGCAACAAAGCGAGACTCTGTCTCAAAAAAAAAAAAAAAAAAAAAAAAAAACCTCCTCAGTTCAGCATTTTTCTCTTTTCATTATTCCAGTCTGATACTTTTAGTATTTACCCCCTCCTGTGCCAATGTTTTCATGACAGAAGACATTTTAAGGCCTAAAGACAACATTCCCCCCACACACACTCTCCCAAGCACTGACATACATCTCAGTACCCTTGTGTACCCGTCCTTCTTACTTCCTCTGTGTTCCCATTGGAAGAGCTGGCCCTCCTGCTGTTTAAGGTAAAACCCTCCCAAACTCACACACATGCCCCTTCCATGTCATGATGTAGACTCCATCCTGCCCTGCAACTTTGCCCCAACTATCTGATCTTCTCTTCCCAGTCTCCACTGTCTCCTTCTACTGGTTCTTTCTCCTTGTGGTAAGTAGGTTCAAAGTCTCTCCATCTTTAAAAATCAAACAAACAAGGCCAAGGCGAGAGGATTGCTCAAGGTCAGAAGTTCGAGACCAGCCTGAGTAAGAGCGAGATCTCATCTCTATTAAAAATAGAAAGAAATTAATTGGCCAACTAAAAATATATAGAAAAAAATTAGCCAGGCATGGTGGCATATGCCTGTAGTCCCAGCTACTCAGGAGGCTGAGGAAGAAGGATTGCTTGAGCCCATGAGTTTGAGGTTGCTGTGAGCTAGGCTGATGCTACAGAACTCTAGCCCAGGCTACAGAGTGAGACTCTGTCTCAAAAAAAAAAAAAAAAAAAGCCAATAAAAATTCCCACCCTGGTTCAATTCTACCTTACCTTCTCTTTAAAGCTAAGCTTTCTCACACCTCCTTCTTCACTTCTCATTCTCTCCAAATGACTGCAATCTGGCTTCTGCCCAAATCACCTTACCGAAATTGCTCGTAGTAAGGTCACTAATCACCACTAACTACCAAACCCAATAGAATATTTCTATTCTTATCTCATAATCTGTCCTTCCTGGACTTCCAACATCACTAACCACCCATTCCTTCTTAAAACTCTCATTTTTTGGCTTTCCACAATACTAGTGTCTCTTGGCTTTCCTCTTTACTCTCTGATTTATCTTCCTCAGAAAACTTTGTAAGCACATTTTTCTCTGCCAGTGCCTTAAATTTTAATATAATCAACCCTTCCAGGCTTGATCTCTTACTCTTTTCATTCTATGGTCTCTCCTTGATCATACTGACACCCTGAAAATCTTTAGGTGCAAGCCAGACTTCTCCCACAATCCTAATCCAACTGGCTATTAAAAATTTGGGCTGGGCCGGGCGCGGTGGCTCACGCCTGTAATCCTAGCACTTTGGGAGGCCGAGGCGGGTGGATCGCTCAAGGTCAGGAGTTCGAAACCAGCCTGAGCAAGACCCCGTCTCTACCAAAAATAGAAAGAAACTAATTGACCAACTAAAAATATATATACAAAAAATTAGCCGGGCATGGTGGCGCATGCCTGTAGTCCCAGCTACTCGGGAGGCTGAGGCAGTAGGATCACTGAGCCCCGGAGATTGAGGTTGCTGTGAGCCAGGCTGACGCCAAGGCACTCACTCTAGCCTGGGCAACAAAGTGAGACTCTGTCTCAAAAAAAAAAAAAAAAAAATTTGGGCTGGGCCACTAGAACATCAGACTCAAAGTATCCCTAATCTAATTTATAATCTTTCCCTTAATCTTTCTTCCTCTTTATATTCTCCATCAACAGCCTCACTACTCAAAATATGGAAGAACCATCATAAGGCTCCTCCCTCTTTTTTTATACTACCTCCACATTCAGTCACCAAGTCTCAACTATCCAGCTCCCACAAGATTCTATCTCTTTACTATTTCTTCTATCCAAACATTCCTCTGCATTCCCACTGTCACTGCCATAATTCAGGCTCTTATCATCTTTCACCAAGACTACTACACCAACTTCCTAACCACTCTGCCTTCTACCAGTCACTCTCCACATGATGGCTAAAGCTATTATACTGTAATACAAATCTGGAAAAGGATTTGCCCTTTAAAAGCTCCCCTCAGCTTTCAAAATCAAATTTAAATTCCTCAGCACAGTAATCCTTTGGACTGATCCCTACTTCCTCTCCAACATCAACTCCTTCCATTCTCCAGGTCCTCTCCAGCCATACTGAACTACTAGTTTCGCAGTTTCCCACATGGTTCTAGCTGTTTCACACCCCTGTGTCTGTTACAGAGCACTTAGAAATCAATATTTTAAAAAAACAACAACATAAAATGAGACTGTTTATAGAGATATATACCAGAACTTTTAAAAGGAGGACAAGAAGGATACTTTCTGATTTTATTACACTGGTTCCCTATGAGGAGAAGGGGGAGGAATAGGTCTGAGGAGTGAAACAAAGGGCTTAAGCTTGGTTTGTATCTTCTCTCTCCCTACCTACCCACCTTCCTATCTTTTTATAAAAAGATCTGAAACAATTGTGACAAAATGTTGACAATTGTTAATGTTTGGTCTGAGACTCATGAATACTTAATAAAACCTTTCTGCATTTAATATTTTTTCAAAAACAGTAGTACATGAAAACATACACTCAAATACCTTCAAAAGAAGAGATTCTTCCAGCTTTACAACTTTTGTCCTACAGTGATCATGTCATAGTTTTAAAGAAGGCAAACTTAAAACTCATAATTTGACAGAAATGCATTGAATTGAGCCAACAAAATCTGAAATTGCCAGCCTGCGTGTGTATCCATAATATAAAATCTATGCAACTAGCATGAGAAAAGAACTAAGTTATACTCTGACCATTTGCAGGCTATATTTTAATTTCAAGAAATCTGAACCATAAAAGTATAGAAAATGAAACATTCGAAGAAAATGACTAACTCAGGTAGCTAAGACTCAAAAGTTGACTGTGTTTAATTTTGTTTATTCTTCCATGACACTCATGCCAAAAGAACACTGAATGACAAATTAAGAGACATAATATTTATTGTGTTGCCATGGTTTCCAAATTAACAAATAAAAATTATTACTCTATTTCCTAGCAACTTCACTTCAGTACAAAATCTTAGGTACCATTTTTCTTAACTAGATCTTACAATGTAATTATGTTTAGCCACTTTTTTTAAAGCTTTTGGTAGTTGAGGACAAATATTTAAAATTTTCTGAGTCTGAACACCAAGACAGACTAGATAAAATCTAGGGATTTTAACCCACCTTTTTCTGATGTCAAACAACTATACCTTCCACTTATTAGAGACCTTTTGACAGCAAAAATATTCTTTTGTAATGAGAAAAACTACCTAAGGTAAAGGATTTTATTCCTGAGGTCTGAATACAACCTAATAAATAGTATAGGATAAGTGAAACTTTGGATCTGCAATGACATGTCTAACCAAAGGGGGAAATGTGAATCATTGTTCTAGTAAAAATACTTTTGGGGGTTCAGGGGTACTACTAGTAATGGTTTCACATTTAGGTTAATGGTTATTATGCTACCTGAATCTTTTTTCTCCAAATCCCTGTAAGTAACAGAAATGGCAAAGATTATGACAGTGGAAGCTAAACCAAATATTTTTCAGTCACACTAAGACAAAACTAAGTTTTAGGGCTTAATAATCCTCCCTTAATTCCAGTTAGAGGAACAAACCAAGATACTGAGAGAGTAACGCTAGTCATCACGCAAACAGTGACCAGAGCCAGGCCGTACATAAGGAAAGCAGGTAAGTTCAAGGGGAGTACTACCCTAATCACATTCCCCACCTTCTTCTTTTGCCTTGGTTCCACTAGGTAAATAGGGAAAACATGGAGAAAGGTCCACACTCATAGGAAATTGGCTGAATTCATGCATTAATGCCACTTGAAGGAATCCTAAGTGACTAAAACCACAACTTAGATTTGTCCTTTCAAAGGATTTGTCTAATAAAAACTATCAGTACAAAGGGGGAGAATTTCAATTTTTTTAACTGGGTAGAAATGGAAAAGAGAACATTCACTTTTCATAATTGAAAAAATAACTCAAATTTCATAATCTTCTATGAATTTTTGTGTACCACCACTGAGAACACATAAAAGTGTTTTAAATAGGAGTAATTCTGTGTCCTGTGGAGTCATTTTTTCAGACAAATCCAATTTGCACAGAACAATCTGAACAAAACATATACAATAACAAAAAAGAGTGTCAGAATTAGGAAAATCTCTAGACATGACCTTGAAATCCTATAGCACTTTAGGGTTCAGTCAGAAGAGTGATCATCTTAATCTCTACACTTTCTCCCTAGATGATTTCAACCACACTCATGATCTCAACTACTGTCTACGTGCTCACAAGTCTCAAATGTTTATCTACAGCCCAGACCTCTCCTTTAATCTTGATCTACATTCCCAAAACTGCCTCTTCAAAATCTCCACTTAGATGTCTCACAGGCACCTTAAATACAACATGTGCTAATATAAATTCATGGCCTTCCCTCCCCACTTGAATGTTCCCTACCATCCATGCACATGCACAAGCTAAAACTTCTCCTCCCTGCCACTGTACCACAGCCACTCGTTGACCATCTACTACTTACCTCTCCATTCCAACCACCTCTACCTTCACTGTCATCGCTCTTAGCCCAACCACCACCATCTCTGCAAGTCACATGACACATCTCCTTGCATCCACAAATAACTCCCGCTGATATAATCTCCAACCTACAGTAAAATCAGCCTTTTAAAGTACTAATCTAATTGTGTCATACCCTCAGCCTTTTAAAGCACTAATCTGATCGTGTCATACCCCTACACAAAACTTTCCAATGTTTTTCCATTGCTTTTAGGACACAGATCAAAATCCTAAATAAGGTCTATAAGAGTCTACATCAGAGTTCTCAATCTCAGCTCTACTGGCATTTGGGCCACATCATTTTTATTGTGGGGGCCATACTGTGCACTGTAGGATGTTCAGCAGCATCCCTGGTCTCTACCCACAAATGCCAGTAGCACATCCTCCATCCCACCCCACAACCTCCTGCATTGTGACAGGCAAAAATGTCTCCATACATTGCCAAATGTCCCCTTGGGGATAAAATCACTCCCCTGGTTGATTACTTTTGGCCTACCTGACCTGGCTCTTGACTAATTCTCAGGCTATTCCCCTCTTTGCTGTAACTTACTGTTACAGTGATGTTACAGTAAGTACTATAGTTAAGAGCATGGGAGCCTAAGTGCAAATCTCAGCTCTGCCCCTTCCTAGGTAGGGCATCATGGGCAAGTTACTTTGCTTCTCCATGCCTTGGATTCTTACTTAGAATACAGTAAGAGCTCACTAAATGTTAGCTGTTGCTGTTGTTATTCCTTGAATTATCCATACTCTTTCAATCTCAAGAGCTTGTCTTATGTTCTTCATCTGACTGGAAAGCTCTTCCCCACGTCTGACAACTCCCTTTCCCTTAAGTAATTCCACTCATACTTTTGAACTCAGCTGAAAGGGTGCTTCCTCAAGGAAGCTTTCCCAAAGCCCCCAGACATTTTGAGTCTCCATTTATACACTCTTTAATAAAACCATTTACTGCTCCCTCAAAACACTTAACACAGCTATAAATAAACATTATACATTACTGTATTTCCTCAAACCTGAGACTGCCAATGATTGTGACATATACAGACAATTATAAGTTTCAAGACATTACCACATTAAATATATTTCAAAACTGAGGAACTAGTTCACTGTGTAATTATTTGTTTAGTGTCTATTTTCTCCTTAAGAATCTAAGTTCCGTAAAGGCAATGACCATGCTAATCTTGTCTACTTCATAGCCTCCATATATAACACAGCACCTGCAGATAGTAGGTGCTCATTATTTAATGAATGACATTAAAACATTTATGTTATTTTAAAAAAGGAACTAATTGTTACTTGAAAAGTGGTATTAATGCCCATAATTATTGGTGATTATAGCAATTCTTTGTATTTTTAAAGCTGTTACCCTTGCCAAAAAGTTTTTATCCTTAATTTATTGTGGTCTAAAAATGAATAAATTATTCAAAGTAATGAAATTATTGTAAGAAGACCATTAGCTCTTCAAGCTTTTTTTTTTAATTTTTGTTTTTCTCAGAGTAGTCTCCATAGCAATTCAAGTTATTATCATTTTAATTCCAAAAAGCAATAACACTGGAAAGTATCTTTTAAACTAAGCACAATTCTTTCCCTTTATATCCTTCTCCTCAGGCTGTTAGTCCATAATCAAAAGTCACAAATGGTTCTCACTCCTAGACACCTAGAACAGCTGTTACCTCCTTAGACAACAAAATGAAATCTAACCAAGTATGCATCAACTGATGAATGTATAAACAAAAAGTCATATATATATACACATATATAGGAATATTATTATACCATAAAAAGAGAATGAAGTTATTTAAAGGGGAAAAAAAAGAAAAGGAATGAAGTTCTGATACATGCTACAACATGGATGAATCTTGAAACATTATGCTCCATGAAATAGCCACATACACAAAAGGACGAATATTGCCTAATTCCATTTACAAAAAATATCTAGAATAGGCAAATTCAGAGACATAAAGTAGATTAGAGGTTACCAGGGGCTGAGAGCAGATAATGGGGAATTACTGCTTAAAGGTTACAGAGTTTCTGACTGGGGTAATGAAAGGTTTTGCAAATTGACAGTGGTGATGATTGCACAACATTGTAAATGTAATTAATGCCACTGAATTGTACATTTAAAAAGAAATCCAAATGTTCTAGCAGCCACAAATTTAAACAGCCATGGAGCTTCCTTTCTTCCTTATTATTACAAATAGGTTTGTACATCAAATATGTTTATATGTAAATTCTGGTCAACATAAAAATCTCTGGGTATTTTCTGTACTAGATTTCAATTCTTTTTTTTTTTTTTTTTTTTTTTTTTTGAGACAGAGTCTCACTTTGTTGCCTAGGCTAGAGTGAGTGCTGTGGCGTCAGCCTAGCTCACAGCAACCTCAAACTCCTGGCTCAAGCAATCCTTCTGCCTCAGCCTCCCAAGTAGCTGGGACTACAGGCATGCGCCACCATGCCCGGCTAATTTTTTCTATATGCATTAGTTGGCCAATTAATTTCTTTCTATTTATAGTAGAGACGGGGTCTTGCTCTTGCTCAGGCTGGTTTCGAACTCCTGACCTCGAGCAATCCACCCGCCTCGGCCTCCCAGAGAGCTAGGATTACAGGCGTGAGCCACCGCGCCCGGCCTAGATTTCAATTCTTATAAAAGATAGTCAGTTTCTATGTCTGACATTCATTCTTTGGATTTGAGAGAACTATGCATATGAACTTCAATTTTCTTTGGGTCCTGGACCTTGGAAGAAATCACAGAATTTTAGAGCCAGAAGGAATCTCAGATAATCAGGTCCAAAAATAAGCAACATTTTGATGACTTCCATTTAAAGAAATGTGATAAAACATGTTTTCTTCATAATTTCAGCTCCAAAACAAAGAAAGTAGCAATGATCTAGGCTTCAGTGATGCCTTAAAAAGACTATTGTAAACCCTTCAAGAGGCTTCAATTTTTTCTCAAAGGAAACATTTAAAATAGCACTTGCCAAACTGACTGTTGCAAGACAGCATAAATTCTACCCTCATCTTTCTCCTTTTGAAAGGCTAGCTGCCTATGGCCTCCAATTTGATATACCAGATATGTGCTTTCAGATCATTTTCACTAAAAGTCAACTCTCCAATTGCATCTCCCACAAACCTGTGAAACAATCAAAGCCAAACACACATGAGAGGTAAGCATTCTGATTGGTCTTCTGACACCTATGGGACTTGCTGGTGACTCCTTCTGACTACTGCTCCTTTGAGCTCTTCCAAGAGCTATAAACAGCCAAAGCTCCCAGAGCAAGACAACAACAGGCCTATTACAGACATGACAGGACTTCTAACTCCACCCACATTCCTGCCTTCACGAAACAGTCTTCAAACATTTCAACATCTTTTAAAAATGCACTCAGGTTTTGCAAGATGAAAAGCATTTTGGAGATGGACAGTGGTGACTGTTGCACAACAATGTAAATGTACTTAATGTCACAGAACAGTACACTTAATGGTTAACATGGTAAATTTTACATTATGTGCATTTTACTATAATTTTTAAAATGTACTGTTTCATATCTTAGCATGTAAATTTTTCAGTTTGTGGAATTTATTTATGCCCTGTTTCTTTTCCTCCTTATTCACTTTGGTTGCTGTTTTCTGGCCAACTGAGAAGCATGGAAACCAGAACACATATGAAGTAAGAAGAAAAAGAGGCTATTTTTCTGTATTTATGGCATTCCCTTTCCACTTCAAAAAAAAAAGACAATTTAAAATGAAGAAAGATAAACTCTTAAAATTTAACATAAAAAATATTAAGCTATTTGTCATTTTTATTATTTTGGCAATTTGTTAGTTTTTGTTTGTTTCTAACTTAAGGCAATGCTTTTTTGTGAAAGGGATGATCCCACTGGAGAAAATAAGGATTAGGAACTATATGTGAATGCCAACCATCCAGTGCATGAATGGCTATGAAAACTTTAAAGGAAAGAGAAAGAATCACAAGGAACATATCGAATAACTATTAAAGCTGCAAAACATATTTCCTCCAAATTTTTAAAACCACTAAATCACACGTTATGTACTCGTGCAAATAAAATCTTGAATCTTAAGAAAACCGGCTCTCTCTCATGTTTCAGGTTAAATTTGAGCCTTGACTCTGTTACTACAGTGGCATATGCATATTGAGAGCTCTGAAGACAGAAATAAAAACTAGAAATACTGGCTTTTTATATCCTTTTATTCTAATAACTTTTCTTATAAGTTCTAATATAAGTGGATTAAACTCAGTTATTTCATAGCAAAATAATAACATACAGAGAGGAAAATTCTAAGTATTAAAAAACTGACCACTCAAGATAGGATCATCTGTGTTTTGGTTCATAGTTTCCAAATCTGACTGGCCATCAGAATTCCATGGGAAGGAGTATAAAAGTGAGTTTGTGTATGTGTGTTTATTTAAATATAGATTTCTAAGCTCAACCCCCATGGATTAAGATTTGGCAAATATGGAATAAGACTTGGGAATCTGTATATTGATAAAGCTCCTTGGGAGATTCCAGTGATTGGTCCTGTTGTAGAACACCTACCTTAATAAATTTCTCTGACAAAAAGAGTCTATTTCTACTTTTTAATAAGCAACAAAATAGCCTGCTGCAAAGCCTAATACCATGCTAACGTTCACATGCTTTATCTCCTTTAATCATCATAACAGCTCTATGAGACAGGAAGACAGTATTATTCCCATTTTACAGATGAGGAAACCTAGAGAAGTCTAGAAAAGTTACTTAACAAAAGTATTCAACTAATAACTAGTAAAACTAGAATTCAAAGCTATGCTTTTAAGTCTCCAAAGCCCATCTTTCCTGGAATCAGTATGATAGACTAGAAAGTACAATGGCTGGATTTGGGCCCTGATTCTGATAACTTTCAGAGAGTTATCTCTTTTAGACAGTTATTACTCAGTTTCATCTGTTTCCTTAGCTGTATATAAGGCTAATAACAATATCTATCCTAACTAGCTCAAGATTTTTATGAGAATCAAGATGTGAAAGTGCTTTCAAAGCCATGAAAAGTTACTGAAAAACAAGCCACTAATGGGGTAGGTAAAGAAGACTGATTGTAAGACTGTAAGTATTAAATAACATAGTATAGTAAGTGGGTAAATGCACAGACTCTGGTGACAGACTTCATGTGCTTGAGTCCACACTCTACTATTTCCTAGTTGGTAACCTTGGGGAAGTTACTTAACTTTCCTGTGCAATGATTTCCTCATGTGTTAAATGGAGATGATAATTGATAAAAATCGATCTCAGAATTTTATGAAGATTAAAGGAATTAATGCATGTCAGATGCTTAGAATAGTGTTTGCCAAACAGTAAGTACTCAACAAGGGTTAGATATTAGAATCCTACCCAATTTTGTAAAGGAAGCATCACATGAAGAAAACAAACAAGCCAGGTGAAGTTAAATACCACAGCCCTGTAGTCTCAGCTACTGGAGAGGGTGAGGCAGCACTGCTTGATGCTTGAGCCCAGGAGTTCTGGACTGTAGTGTACTGTGTCCATCAAGTGTCAACAGTAAGTTTGGCATAAACACAGTAACCTTCCAGGAGCAGGGGAACAGATAGTTGCCTAAGGAAGGGTGAACTGGCCCAAGTCAGAAATGGAGCAGGTCAAAACTCCTATGCTGATCAGTAGTGGGATCATGTCTGTAAGTAGCTACTGCAATCTAACCTAGACACCAGAGCAAGACCCCACATCGTTAAAGAAAAAAAGTTCAAATGCTTAGTGACGGTACAAAGGGAACCCAGAAGAGACCAGTGCAGTGGCTCATGCCTATAATCCTAGCACTTTGAGAGGCCAAGACGAAAGGATAGTTTAAAGTCAGGAATTTGAAACCTAGTCTCTACAAAAAATAGAAGAATTAGCCAGGTGTGGTGGCACACACCTGTAGTCCCAGCTATTCAGGAGGCTGAGGCAGGAGGATAGCTTGAGCCCAGGAGTTTGAGGTTGCAGTGGGCTATGATCATGCCACTGTACTCTAGCCTAGGGGACATGGCAAGACCCTGTCTAGGAAAAAAAAAAAAAAAAAAAAAGGAGGCTAGAAGGTACTGACATTTTCTTCCCTTAGAGAAATCTGTGTAAATCCCTTCAATTTTGGAAATAAACATTTGCAGTAGTTTTAATTTTCAACTAAAGCTACACGGCTTCCAAAATGCTTCATTTATGCAAATATTTAAGATCACTGAAAAGTAATATCTACTTTTTCATGTTTAAGTATCTTTTAACTTTTTATTTAAAAACATCTAATTGATTTTTAAAGTAATTTCACAATTTTGTTATAAGTTTTTAGATAATAACTTTGCTTTAAATACCCTCCTATAGGATTTTACTTCTAATCCAAAAGCTAACCAGGCAGCTTTGAAAAGGAAAAACATAACAATGAGCTGGATCAAAAGAAGACTATGTAATATGTCAAAAGGAAACAGTACTAGTCCTAAATGAGCTACTTACTAAGAATAACATAAAGGAAGTGATTAAGAGAATCATTCTCACCAAAAGAATATAATTTAATGATGCTCTAAGCAATTCTTGTACCAGATTAGTTTATAGTCAGTCTGTAGCTGCCAACACAGTCAGAAACTAAGTTAGCACTCTACTAAGAAATTCCAGCTGGGAGTTATCATAAATTTCCAATATACAACAGGAAATGTTGCCAGTGATTCAATAGGTGACACCTCTTCCCTTTTTTTTTTTCCTGAGTTGTCAACAAACTGAAAAAAAAAAAAGAACCCAGAACCTCTATTACTAGCTAAAAAATTAACATAAATTAAACATAAAAATTCCACTGCAATGTTTCAGAAAACAGCTAAGCAAGTGAATCTGAATGAACACCAAATAAGGATTGCTTCTGTTAACATTTATCTAGCACCTCCTGGAACATATTAACATATTAAAGCCCATGAGCATTTCTATAATTTTATATCTTCAACATTCTAATTACTGAATCTAAATTCTGAAGATTAATTATAAATTTCAATACATTAGGACAAGTTCCTAGAACTAAAATAACCCACAAAAATATAATGAAAAATTAATTTTAGATGAGCTGGGTAATGTGAAAATTGATTATATGAATTAGAATCGTCTACCATATCCAATTAAGTTATAGTCAAGATGGGAGGAGGAAAAGAAAAGCGACTGGAGCAAAAGCACCTGCCCAGGGATTATCTCCCAAGCCAGTGCCAAAATGACCTGCTACAACCTTAAGACCAGGTTTACCTAGTAGTTGCAGAAATGAACTGCAGTGACTCTAAGACTAGTTTTACCTACCGCTGTCACTCACTAATTAGAGAATGCCACCTCCTGAAAAATTCATGAGTGCTAATGACTTTTTTTCCAAAACAATATATAACATTTCTCTAATAAAACCCCCAGCTTTTTCTTTGTGTTTTGGACATATCAAAGACCACCCCAGTCCGTGTGTATGCCCTGAATTACAATCCTGTTGTCCCAAATAAAATGTTTTGGTTAGAGATTCATCTCTATATTTTATTTCAGTTGATAATATTCAAGTATTTTTTACTCTAACATAGTATTTTAGAGGCCAGCCATAACATCCTGCTCATAGTAAAAATTCTGAAACTAGCTCAATGAATGAATATCTATATCTCTGTCATAGCAGTATTTTTACAAGGCTCTTATCTGTGCAAGTCAGTGTTCAGAGAGGGGGTTTACCAGACATACCTCTCTGGCAATGTTACTCAAAGCTTCATCTTCTGCAGAAAATCGGTCTTTCACAGGTGTTCTTTTTCTTCCAGAACCAGGAGTCCCCATCTTGAATTCTTAATAGTCTTTTAACTCTGAAAGTGATTTCACTGTTTTCAGTCCTGAAATAAACAGAAAGAGAATAATTTAGGATATTTCCTCTTGTGTGGTTTTAATGTTTTTATACACACACACACACACACACACACATATATATATATCAATTTTTTTCCTTTTAGAGACAGGATCTCACTCCATCACCCAGGCTAGAGTGCAGTGGAGCAATCATAGCTCACTGCAGCCTTGACCTCCTGGGCTCAAGCAAGCCTCCTGCCTCAACCTCCCAAGTAGCTAGGACTAAAAAAGCATATACTGCCACACCCAGCTATTTTTTATTTTTTGTAGAAACAGGGTCTCACTATGTCATCTAGGCCTGTCGCACAGGCCTGTCTCGAACTCCTAGCCTCAAGCAATTCTCCCGCCTCAGCCTCCCAAAGTACTGGGATTATAGGCATGAGCCACCATACCCATCCTTATAAATTCATTTTTAAAAGAGAAATTATATTTCTCCTTAGAGAAATTAGTCACCAAATGCTTTTTCCCACTACCAAATTATTCCAATATATGTTGGAATAGTTAAATTTATACTAATTACTAAACCTCCTAACTTTTTTCACTATGCTACCCACAGCAACCTATGACAGTGCGTTATAATACTAGCCTCCGAAAACTGCAGTCAGCAGTAATTCTATGTAACAGTTTAAATTGCTACAGCTATTTCTGAAATCTATTTCCATCCCAGAGTGAAAGACATTTCAGAGAAGTCATTCAGCATAAAGTTTTAGAAGAACCTGTTCAAGAGGTTTTAATATTGAGCCTTAAAGTTACAAAAGTAACTTTGCTTTTTAGTGAAACTCAAACAATTCCAATTAAACCATGACCACAAAAAAAAAATATGAAGATTTCTTATTCTGCAATTAACAATAACCAACACTGTCCATGTAACTAACAGCTGAGTACCTGCTACTTCCAGGTACTACAGGAGGTGCTGAAGATACACTGATGAACAAAACTGATACAGCGGAATGATTAAGAATACATCTACAGGGGAGTCACTCCGGACCTACTCTGGCACAGGGGGCTGCGAATAAATAAAAAATAAATATATATTTTAAAAAAGAATATATCTATGAATCTATTATTAAGTAGAACTATTTTTACAGAAGAGAGAAGAGGCCAGGCAGGATGGCTTATGCCTGTAATGCTATCACTTTGGGAGGCCGAGGCAGAAGGATCACATGAGCCCCGGAGTTTAAAGTTGCAGTGAGCTATGGTATGATGATGCCACTGCACTCTAGCCACAGCAACAAAGCAAGACCCTGTCTCAATTTAAAAAAAAGGGGGGGGGGAGAGAGAAACTCATCTGCCAGAATTAAATAATAAGGAAGATTAAGACCATCTAAACTTTCTAACACATGGAATTTGAGATTAAAAATTCCCAGGAGAGGCTGGGTGAGGTGGCTCACACCTGTAATCCTAGCACTCTGGGAGGCCGAGGTGGGCAGATTGCTTGAGGTCAGGAGTTTGAAACCAGCCTGAGCAAGAGCAAGACCCCGTCTCTACTAAAAAAAGAAATTAATTGGCCAACTAATATATATAGAAAAAATTAGCCAGGCATGGTGATGCATGCCTGTAGTCCCAGTCACTTGAGAGGCTGAGGCAGTGGGATCGCTTGAGCCCAGGAGTTTGAGGTCGCTGTGAGCTAGGCTGACGCCACAGCACTCACTCTAGCCTGGGCAACAAAGTGAGACTCTGTTTCAAAAAAAAAAAAAAAAAAAATTCCCAGGAGTGAATGCATCTGAAATTGCATAACCTCCCTATCTTCTACACACATTGCTGAGTATAGTTCATTTAGCTAAATATCCAGTTAACTTAAAAAAATTTTCCTAGTTTTAACAAAATAAACTGACAAAATTTCTTTGTAGTATGAGTCACAAAGGAATTCTCAAGTAAGTCTGTCCTAACAGAACTGGCTATATGAAAACTCTAAGTGACTTTAATGTACTAGGATTTACTTAATTTAGGCAAAATAAAGCAGAACCACTTCCACCAAAAAAAAATTTTCTCCAGTGAAAATTAAGCCATTCTCATCTTATTTAACACCATTTCTCATTCCCCAGAGCTAGATTGTTACATGTGTCAACCAGAATAAAGACTGAAGATGGTTTATTACTTCACTATAGACAATATATCTGAATATGATCATTTAAAAAAAGAACTTATTTAAATGGAAACAAACAAAAATGTAAATCTGAAAGCAGAAGCTGATAAATCCCAACCACAAATCAGGACAACTCCTGAAAAGTACAGGGGAATTTTCTCAGAAGTATCTAATCACCTTCATCTTCAGCATAATTTAAAATATCATTCACTTAATTAATAGTAATGGTTGGGGGGAGGGGGGAATGGGTATTTATTGAAACCTTAAAATCTGTACCCTCATAATATGCCGAAATAAAAAAAATTTTTTAAATTTTAAAAAATAGTAATGGTACACACAACTATTAGTCACCTATTGAGGGAAAAAAACAACATGCAATTCAAAGTTCCTTTTCAGACTAGAGTGACAATTTAGCTAATATATAGTGGTATCATAGATATTTGTCCTTCAGCCAGTTTTCCACAGACACACTGAAAGACATTTCACAGAAGCAGGAGACAAAAATGTAAGCATTTTCTAATTCCAGATACATAAAAATAATTACAGAAGAAAAAATAAATTTGGTAGGAAACGTATCAGTAGTTTAACAGTGTTTTTGTTAGGAGGATAGAATTCGGGATGCATTTTTTCTTCTTTAGTCTCTAAAATTTCAATAGCATTGAGGAAGAAGAGATACTTTAAAAAATAAAACATAAAAGCATTCTGATCCAAAGCTCAAAGAATAAACTGGTCCCTAAATGGATCACACCAAATTAGGCACAATATGCTATACGACTTAGACACACTATCTGAAACCACTGTCCAGGGCACACTTTTGAATGTACTTCTTTCTCATCTTTCTCCTCTCTTCCCATAATCCATTTTCCTTCTTTCTCAACTAACACTGTCTACACCTTAGAGCACCAGGGTACTCCTGGCTGACAAATTTATGTAAAAAAATTATTCTTTCTTAAAACTACCTCAAAATTATTTTAATAAGCTCCCAGCTAGGCAGACCTGAGGAAAAGATGACAAGAAAGGGACAAAGGCACAGGATAGGCAGGAAATGGGAACAACTTCCTGTCCATCTTCCTTGTCCTTCCTATGTATTATACAGAGGGCACCTAGGTGTTTACATCACTGGCCAGGTCCTGTCACCTTTTCTGCTGCACATGAGGCAGATAAACCATTACCCATTTCAAAGAACAATCTGGTACTTTTGAAAGAACTATATTATTTGTACTCTGTAGGCAGGCATCCTTAACAATATCACAAAAATTAAAGATTTCAAGTTCCTGTGTGATCTATCTTCCAGGAACTCCATACCATTCTGTATCAGTGATGGAGGAAACCTTGAAAGAAATAAGATTCCTACCATAGCCAATGGAGAACTACTTCTCAACAAAATGACAAAAATAAGGATATAGACTCAAAGGCAACATTAAATAGCTTATATGCTTTCTGAGCCTAAAGGACTTTCAGTACATTTCTATCCCAATGAGGTTTCTTCAAGAACACTTTTCTTCAGGAGCCATGTTAATCTCTTCCAACTTTTCCTTACTGGTATCAAATAACTTAAAGAACTAAACCTTTCATCAATTGATAAGAACAAATGCCTGCATTTTTGTCAAGTCTCTTACCCAGAAAGTGTTAAGCTGATTTTCTCCAGATGGTTTTGTCATTCAGTATTTGTCTACTTAAGGGAAAGAAGGGAAGTACCTTCAGGATGTTGTGGAATATAAGCCTTCCAAAATAGATACACCACTAAAGCATTCTCTTCTCCAATGAACTTCTCACATAATACATGTCTGAAACAATAGGCATTTTGCCACATTAAAAGTGGTACTTCAATCATGACACTGCTTACTTTTGTAAGAACAGAATGTACATGTAGTATCAGCATGTCACATTCTAAATATAGCACATTTAGATAGTTCTGTGCCCAACTGGATCCTGACAGACACAGTTCCTTTATATCTAAGTATTGCATCATGGAGAACTCTAAATATTGTCATATTGTCATGGTATGTCTTTGCATCATATCTGCCATTACAGTTAATGCTAGTGTGCACAATTAAACATTTGGTAGTTATTCATAAACAAATCCAGTATCTTGAATGGCACCTGAACTAGTGACTCAAAGTGACTACAGTTGTTGTCAATGGACAAAATTTAAAGTGGGAGCCCCTGAGTTCAACTGATTGCACCACTACCTGTGCATTGTCCTTCCCATCACCTAAGCCTCCCTTTCATCGTCTATCTATTCCACCTATCTGACATGGTTAATGTGAGGCTCAAATGAGGTAAGATAAATACAAGCACTTAATATAAAGCACTCCATAAATATTTAAAGTGTCTTGCATTAACAACTGCTTTTACATACTTAGCTTATAAAATTGACAAAAGTGCAATCTTGGCCTTTCTTTACAATTTCATATTATTAACTCAACAAAAACATCCTCAAGTTATTTCCTCCAGCATGCATTGTGTGATATCATTAGTCATGCTAAGAATTTTTGCTAAAGCATGGAGCAATCTGGAAAAAATAAAATGCCTTTAACTATAATCATTCTACTGTGTAGCACATTTATATAATAAAAACAAAAATAAAAAAGGAGAAATCTTTTTGTTGTTTTAGAAATGGGATCTTACCCAGGCTGGGGCGCAGTGGCTCGATAATAGCTCACTGCAGCCTTAGACTCCTGGGCTCAAGTGATCCTCCCACCTCAGCCTCCCAAGTAGCTGGGATTATAGGTGGGAGCCACCACGCCCAGCTCTTTATAAAAGGAGAGAATTTTAAGGTACTTTGTGGTATTCAAAGTCTATTTTTGAGGCCAGGCGGGCACAGTGGCTCACACCTGTAATCCTAGCATTCTGGGAGGCCAAGGTAGGAGGATTGCTTGAGCTCATGAGTTCAGACCAGCCTGAGCAAGAGACTCCATCTCTTTACCAAAAAGAAAAAAAATCAGTGGACACTGTGGCTCACGGGCCTATAGTCCCAGCTATTCAGCAGGCTGAGGCGGAAGGATCACTTGAGCCCATGAATTGGAGGTTGCAGTGAACTACAATGACGCCATTGCACTCTGCCCAGGGCGACAGAGTGAGATTCTGTCTCAACAACAACAACAAAGGAAACTGAACAACCCTCCTCACAATACCCCCGCTTAAATAGGAAAAAAAAGTCTATTTTTGAAAATCTAGATGAATAAATATAAAAGTTTTGGGAGTGCAGCCTTACGATGGTTGCCACTCTCTGTAATAGAACACAAGTGGCTTAAAAGGACACAGAAGATAGATCATTTAACAGTATACTTAAAATCTGTGTGCATTTGTTCTATGTAAATTTTACCTCAAAAGAAAAGTCATGTTTACAAATATTAAACTATCATGTCAATGATGTACATGCTAAAATATTTAGGTGGAAGTGTACTGATATACGCTACTTACTATGAAATACAATAACAAAAACAATAAAAGATAAAATGATGGAATCCAGGCCAGGTGTGGTGGATCACACCTGTAATCCTAGCACTTTGGGAGGCTGAGGTGGGAGGATCACTTGAGCCCAAGAGTTTGAGGTTGCAGTGAGCTATTATGACCCTACAGCACTCTAGCCTGGGAAATAGAGTGAGACCTTGTCTCAAAAAAAAAAAAAAAAATGATATCCAGATGTTAAGTACATCAATATTCATAGTATAACTCTTTCACCTTTTCTGTATGTTTGAAAATATTTCCAATAAAATGTTGGGAAAAAAGTAACTGGTTGAGAAAGGTATGTGACTATGTGAACATAAGGCATAAAAATTAGGAACTGCAGTAAAAGATCTTGATCTTGGCCAAACACAGCGGCTCACGCTTACAATCTCAGAACTTTGGGAGGCAGAGGCAGGAGAATCACTTGAGGGTAGGAATTTGAGACAGGCCTGGGCAAAAGAGCGAGACCTCAAAACACAATTTTTATAAAAAGAATTTTTTTAATTTAAAAAAATCTTGATTTGAAAAAGAAAAGGAAGGCGAAGGTAATCACAGCCCTGAAGAATACCAGTAGTTATATATATGTTAGAAATAAAGATTATGGATAATCTGTCACTGGATTAGTTTAAAAAAAAAGAAAGGAAAAGAAATAAAGATTATGGGCAAGGAAGAGAATGGCCTAAATTCCTGGACCAAGAAGAGGAAAAGAGGGAAGGAGAAGGGGAGAGGGAGATGGAGGAGGAGGAGGAAGAGAGAGGGAGAGAAGGGAAGGGATTACAATTAGGTTAAAGACATGGACCCTGGCAAAGCACACAGTGGCTCAGGCCTATAATCCCAACACTTTGGGAGGCCAAGGCAGAAGAATCGCTTGAGGCCAGGAGTTCCAGACTGGCCTGGGCAACATAGTGAGAACCCATCTCTATAAAAAAAAGAAGACATCAATCTTGCAAATACCTAAATAAGACCATTACATAAAATGAATAAATCATTAGCAGAACCTACAAAAAAGATAAACAGTATATCTAGAACCTGAGGCAAAATATAAAATGAAAAAAAAGTACATGAGGCAGGACTTGGCAGAACAAGGAAAGGCAGATGCTGAACACAAACTAAATCTCAGAAGAATGCTCAAACCTATCATTGTTAACTTAAATTCATATTTTATAAAGTATAAAATGCCTATAAAGGTTAAGTGAGAATCTATATAATCACTCATCTTCTACATTCAGTTGTCCTAAGAATTACCAAAAATGTTTTTTAAAGTCTCATAATTTTAAATACATACTATTCTCATTTCTTTAACACAACTGATAATCTTTCCATTTCCTCTCTTCATAAAATGACATGTACTTCTTTCCTTACTAACCATGTTAGTCTATAAATGAACACTAATAGGCTTATATGTTTGACACAATCTTCAAAATACTATTTAGTCAACTGTGCAGAACCCAAATTAGAAAGATGGACTCTTACCAACAATTACATTCTCAATATGCCCCGAGAAGCAAACCACTTTCTAGTATCATTCAAATAGTCTTCTTTTCCTATGACTTTTCACATATCTCAGAGATGGATAGACATACAATCAGAGGATAAAAAAAAGGGAGAGAGAAAATTACATATTGCTGAGAACACAATAGACTTAAAAGTGTGAAAGAAAGTAGAAAACAGGAAAAGAAGTACCAAGATGACCAATAAAGATATAATTTATTATTTTTTATTATTTATTTTATTATTTTTATATTTATTGTTTTTATTGTTATATTATATTGTTTTATTATATTATTTTATATTATTATTTTATTATTTATTTTATTATTTTTATTATATTATTTTATTTATTTATTTATTTATTTTAGAGACAGGGTGTCTCCCTATGTTGCCCATGCTGTACTCAAGCTCCTGGGCTCAAGCGATCCTCCCATCCTAGCCCCCCCTTGAGGAGATGGGACTACAGGCACATGCCATAGTCTCATATAATTTTTGGCTCATATAATTTTTTAATTTTTTTAAATGCAATTAACATAAAGGAGGTTCTAAAATTAGAAAATTTTTTTTTTTTTTTTTTTTTTTGAGACAGAGTCTCGCTTTGTTGCCCAGGCTAGAGTGAGTGCCGTGGCGTCAGCCTAGCTCACAGCAACCTCAAACTCCTGGGCTCGAGTGATCCTTCTGCCTCAGCCTCCCGGGTAGCTGGGACTACAGGCATGCACCACCATGCCCGGCTAATTTTTTTTTTATATATATATCAGTTGGCCAATTAATTTCTTTCTATTTATAGTAGAGACGGGGTCTCGCTCAGGCTGGTTTTGAACTCCTGACCTTGAGCAATCCGCCCGCCTCGGCCTCCCAAGAGCTAGGATTACAGGCGTGATAAAATTAGAAAATTTTTATAAAATAAAATATATCATATGCTTTAAATTTTTCCCTTTCCAACAAGTATCTACTGAAAATTTGTAAGGCATCATTTGCATAGCACTGTAAAAGGAAACAATGGGAAAACAAAATTGGTAAAGAGACCAGAGAGAAGGTTCTTATACTATCTCTACATAGACTTCCTTAATGTGTTCTCTGAAGCACAAAAGTTTTTATTTTGAGCAAGTCCATTTATCTATTTTTTTCTTTTGTTGCTTCTTTTAGTGTCATATCCAAGAAACCATTACCTACCCCAAGGTCATGAAGATTTGTTTTTGTTTTCTTCTAGAGTTTTACCTCTTATATTTAGGTCTATGGTCCATTTGGGGTTAATTTTTGTATATGGTGTGAAGCAAGATTCTAACTTCCTTCTTTTGCATGTGGATATCTATTTGTCCCAGCGCCATTTGTTGAAAAGACTATTCTTTCACCTATTGAAATATCTTACCACACTTGTCAAAATTCAACTGATCATAAAAGTAAAAGTTTACTCCTAGACACTAAATTCTATTCCATTGATCTGCATGTCTTTCCTATGCCAATACCACACTATCTTGATTAACATGGCTTTGTAATGAGTTTTAAAATTGGGAAAACTGAGTCCTCTAACTTTGTTCTTCTTCAAGACTGGTTGGCTATTCTGGATCCCTTGTATTTACATAAAAATTTTAGGATGAGTTTCTAAAAGTCCTAAAGTAAAAGTCCTTTCTGCAAAAAACAAAACAAAAAAAAAGATAGCAAAAGGGCGCTGGGATTTTGATAGAGATTACATTGACTCTATAGATCAATTTGGGGATTACTGCCATCTTACTACTATAAAGACTCCAATACATGAACATAAGATATCTTTCTAATTATTTGGGTCTTCTTTAATTTTGTTCCACAATGTTTCTATTTTCAATGTGCAAGGCTTGCATTTCTTTTATTAAATTTATTCCTATGTCACAGGGGTCATTTTGAAGATCAAATGGACACAAGTTTCTATAAAGTACTACAGAAATAAATATATGTTATCACTAATACCAAAAAAAAAGACCAGAAATCATACTAGCAAAAGAGAAGGTAAAGTAAAACTCAAAACTAAATCCTCTGGCTGAATTTAGTCTTCAGTTAAGACAATGGTGGGTGGGTCAGGGATTACACATTTCAAACACAAATACAATCCAACATCAGACCTGTATACTTAGTGAGAAGACAGTTTTTTTAACTATTTCCAACTGATTAGATGAGTAGCCATATTAAGAGGTAGTGGAAATCATCTTGCTGAACTGCACAAGTACGTGATTCTTTCTCAAGTATACGGAATTATTACTAAATACTTCTTCCCACCAAAAGAAAAGAAAATTGAAACAAATATGTTACGGCATGTAACTAAACTCTGCCACTAGTAATAAAACAGAAGGGACCAGAATTAAGTCCCAAAGGAAAAAAATTTAAATTAGCCTTACATGTTAGGCTGTCCTTCTGACCAAGGATTAACTCTACTGACAATACTCAGCCTGGCAATGTGGCTCATCCCTGTAATCCCAGCACTTTGGGAGGTCAAGGCTGGAGGATAGTGTGGGGCCAGGAGTTCAAGACCAGACTGATCAACATAGCGAGATTCCATCTCTACAAAAAATAAGAAAATTAGCCTTGCATGGTGGCATGTGCCTGTAGTCCAGCTATTTGGGAGGCTAAGCCACTTGAACCCAGAGGCCGACTTGAGCCCAGGAGTTTGAGGTTGCAGTGAGCTATGATGATGTCACTGTGCTGCAGCCTGGGCAACAGAGCAAGACCCTGTCTCCAAAAAATAAATAAATAAACACACATATTAACTATATTCTAATGTGAACAAAAATAAAACTAAGAACATAATGCAACAAAAGAAAAAATTACATGAATAAACATGATAATTTCAATTTCTTTTTAATCTATAGTAAAAACAAAACACAAAACTGAAAATGGCCTAAATCCACAATAGCTTTATTATCTCAAGGCCAATCAGCATGATGTAATAAATGGTAGCATTAGAAAACTCATAAAAAGCAAAGAAAGAGACAAGTTTGATATGCTTACAGAAGGGACAAAAAAGAACAAAATGGCATGTAAACTATGATTGCAAATATGTTAAAACTTTGCACTATGAATAATGAATGACAAAGGCAGAAAAAAAATTTACCTTTTTCTTAAGTTTTAAATACTGTTGATAATCATCTTATAAAAATGATAAGGTTAAAAATGTCAAGTTAAAAGCTACAATTATGGAGCTATTTCACAGTATGGAAATATAAACTTATAAGAATAACCAACTTTGGTGGAGGAAGGGAGGGCTAAAAACCAACCTATCAGGTATAATGAACACTATTTGCATGATGAACATACTAAAAGCTGCAAAGGGTATCCATATAACAAAAACATTTGTGCCCCTTTAATATTTTGAAATTAAAAAAAAAAAAACTTTGAAACTTTATCAAGCTGATAAGGGGAAAAGTTCCATTTAGTTTGCCAAGCAACTGCAAAGTAGAATTATAAAACTTGGTCAACTCTGGGAAAATCATAATTTTCTAATATGATTTCACATTAACCATCACTATTATAGATATAATGAAACTGTAAGTACATGAAAAATACATTGCTAATTTTAAATAGAATGAGCACTATCAGATTAACCTTAAAAATGTTATAAAATAAAAAATCTATTTCAAAAATCAACAGGTCAAAATTATAACAAAAAAAGCAACAATTAACATTTTCTACAGTCCTAGAAAAAAGAAAAATTAACTTTCAAGCCTACAAGTTTTTATTATCAGAGCAAAATCCTTTGAAATTTTCAGTTTTCCCTGAAGACCTCTGTGATTCCTTCCACCCATGTAGCTCATTCGTTAGCAGGGTGGGGGGAACAGTAGTGACATGAAGTATTTTCATTGCAGAAAGGAAGATACCAACATCTTTCCACTCTTGAGTTATGTTGGTCAGGTTTGTGTAACTAAAATCTGTCTTAGATAGAAAGAGCAAAGTAATGCCCTGAAATGGTAAGCAGTATATTAATCAGGTACATAAAAGGAAGAAGTCAGCAAGATATAATGCAATATAAGTACAATGTTCGTGAGGGAATGATTACAAAAGAAAGCAGAGTTGCAGCAGAGCTGTGAGTAGCTAATCCAAGTACCATCCCCAATCTAAAGACACATGCAGTCAGTTCCACTTTAGATACATTACCTCTGCTGTTTAAGGACATAATACCAGCACTTGGTGGCTTCTCTTTACAAAAATAAAGAGAAATTTACTTCCCCACTCCCATACCTGCTCATCTACCACCCATCACCCACATCCACACACACACACACACAAGTTTTCTAATTAGGAAAATGCGTAAGAACTGAGGCTACAAACTCTGTACCTTATCTATGTTTTTAAAATGTCAGGTACCAGGTGCACAGAAAGATGTTAAGTAATGTTGAATGAATGCGAACCAGTAACATTGGCTGGGCACAGTGGTTCAGACCTATAATCCTAGTACGTTGAGAGGCCAAGTCGGAAGAATCACTTGAGGCCAGGAGTTCAAGACCAGCCTGAGCAAGAGTGAGAACCCATCTCTACCAAAAATAAAAAAATCAACCAAGCACAGTGGTGCATACTTGTAGTCCCAGCTACTTGGCAGGCTGAGGCAGGAAGATCAAGAGAGCCCAGGAGTTTGAGGTGATTGTGAGTTAGGCTGAAGCCACGGCACTGTAGCCCAGGCAACAGAGCAAGACTCTATCTCAAAAATTAAAAAAATTTTAAAAATATGCCTCATCACTAAATTTGTTTCTCTTTAACCTTTTATTGTAGAAAGCCTAAGGCCTCAAAAAGTCTAATTTTAAAATTAAATAAAACAGTTCATCTTAATTAACTTCTTAGCTTAATCTAAATTCAGTATTCAAATCTTAATTTAAACTCATACATGAACATAATTTCAAACAAAAATCATTAATGTTTCCCTCAAAATAAATAGCCGTTATTATAATAAAAAGATTTGAGTTCCAGTTAAACACAGAACATTATTACCACAGTTATCTCATTTTTTTTCCATAAATGCCATTAAATTATAAGTGGGGTGAGCAGCAGTGGTAATAAACCCACAAAAACAATGGAGACAATTGGAGGCTAGCAATTTCAATAAATATTTGAAAGGCAGAAACTGAAAAAAAAGATAACTAACATAGCAAAGCAGTGAAAGTTAAAACCTAAGTACCTCTAGAGAGTGAATCCAACAAGAAACAAGTCATCTGGCCTCTAAAGAACTGTGCAGTATCACTAAGAAACAGAAGTGAGGCCCAGGCAAAAAGCAGGATGGCTTAAAAGTCTTTATATTAAGTAGCTGGAGCTCCAGGTCCCCTCTCCATAACCAGGCTACTGCTGCAACTACAACTTCATCTCCTGTTCCCCAGGAGATCACAAGTTCCTATAGATTAAAGTGGCTCTGGGGAAGGGAAAGGTGAACAATGGGGATGGCAATAGAGTAGAGAGTCAGGGGTTAGGTGAAAATCTGTATACTGAAAAGTGGGCTTGCCCGAGCCCCCTTTAAATCTGAGGTCCCCAATCCCCAGGCTGTGGAAAGGTACCGATCTCTGGCCTGTTAGATCCCAAAAATAAGAAAGGGTCTTACATTTATTTTTCCTTAAGAAGACACCCTAAGGGCTTATTTTCAGGGGATGTGTTATTTGTTTTTTAAGTACGGTACAACAATCTACATTTATTCAAATATAGTTAAGTCGTCTTCTTCTGGAACATCATCATAACTCTCCAAACTCTGAATTCCATCCTGAATTTCTTGCTACTCTATTTCCTTTAGAACCATTGGCCCCAATCTCTCATGTGGAGCAATAGAGCTCTCATGGGGCAGATGAGAAGGGCTGCTCATCTTCTTTACAGCTCCACGATGAAATGCATGGGTTATGCAGATACTCTGCGTAGCCACGCCCATCACTAGGTCTTATTTTCGGGGTAGGGCTTCTATTGCGCAAATGCTTAGAAATCCTGCTAGGGCTTATTTTATAGGTAGGTCTTATTTTCAAGGAAACACAGCAGGGCCACCTGAGCTCCGCCTCTTCCCCACCCATCTCAACACCACCCTCCAACTCCTATCCATGGAAAAATAATCTTCATGAAGCTTAGGAATAGGCTGCACAGCAGGAGGTGAGGGGTAGGTGGCAAGCAACCCAGCCAGCAAGTGAAGCTTCATCTGTATTATTGCTGGAATGAATCACTGCCTGAGCTCTGCCTCCTCCCCACAACCCTCCCCACTCCCCCCTCACACACACACCATCCATGGAAAAATTGCCTTCCATGAAACTGGTCTCTGGTGCCAAAAAGGCTGGGGACTGCTGCTTTAAACCATCCACTCTGCTCCCATAGTACATACCCCTGTCCCAGGGAAGCTCAAAATTGACCAGCCCCACCTATTCTCAAACCAAGAAATGTGTGAAAAGCCACCAATTCAAAAAAACAACTTAGTGGTGGGGAGCAGTGCCTCATGCCAGTAATCCTAGCACTGTGGGAGGCCAAGATGGGAGGATCACTTGAGGCTGGGAGTTCAAGACCAGCCTATGCAACAAAGCAAGACCCCATGGCTACAAAAGGGGGAGGGGCATGGTAGTGCATAGTCCCAGTTACTCAGGAGGCTGAAGCAGGAGGATCACTAGAGCCCAGGAGTTCAAGGCTTCAGTGAGCCATGATCACATCATTGCACTCCAGCCTGGACAGCAGAGCAAGATCCCATCAATAAAAAATAAACAAACAAACAAAGCAAGGATAAAAAAACTTCTAAAATAACTATCACTAATATCCTCAAAGAATTAAGAAAGCATATTGTAACCATGAAGCAAGAATAGTGGGCTATAAAGAAATATTCGGAGAATAAAAACAAAATCTTGGAAATTATGACATGATGGGAGAAATTAAAAACACAATAGAACTCAGCAATTCAATAGGTATATACTCAACAGAACTGAAAACATATGTCCATGCAAAAACATATACACAGCAGCACTACTCATAATAGCCAAGTGGAAACAAGCCAAACATCCATCAACTGATGAATGGATAAACAAATGTAATATATCCATACAATGGAAAATTATCCAGTCACAAAAAGGAATAAAGTACCGACTCTTGTATTAATACAAGGAGAAACCTTGAAAACATTATGAGAAGTGAAAAAAGCAAGGCCCAAAGGCCACATATTGTACGATTTCATTTATGTGAAATGTTCACAACAGGCAAATCCATAGAGACAGAAAGTATATTAGTGCTTTCCAGAAGCTGGGGAAAGAGGAAATGGGGAGTGACTGCTGTGGGTATGAGGTTTATTTTGGAGGTAATAAAAACATTCTGGAATTAGTGGGGATGGTTGTACAACTTTGTGAATATACTAAAAACCACTAAAAGGATCACCACTTCAAAGCAGTAAATTTTACATGTGACTTTTACCTCAATAAAAAAGGTAATTTAAAGAAACTCAGAAAGGCTGGAAAATAAAGTTCAAGAAGTCTCATAGAAAACAGAGAAAAAAGATGATGAGATGGAAAACAAGAGAGAAAAAAAATAAGGTTAAAGTATCAGTCCAGAGGGACCAATATTCAAATAAGTGGAGAAAGAGAAAACAAAAAGAAATCCTTAATAAAATAACTTCCAAGAAGTAAAGAACATGAGTTACCAGACTGAAAGGGCCCAGAGTGTTAAACACAAATCCTGAGTTCACACCAAGGTAATATCATAGTGGATTATCATAGTGAATTTTAAACACTGGGAACAAAGATGATTTTACGAGCTTCTAGGGGTGGGAAATCAGGTCACACATAAAGAATTTAACCACGAGAATGGCTTCAGACTTCCAAATGTAATTCTGGAAACCAGAAGAAAATGGTGATGCCTTCAAACTTCTGAAGGAAAACTATAGACAAATTACAAGCAGTCTATACCCAATCAAACCACTCTATTCTCATACTCGATTATTAAAGACATTTCCAGACATGCAGGGTCTCAAAATTTTACCTCTTTCATATGCTTTGTCAATAAGTTACTAGAAAATATGCTTCATCAAGTAAAGAGGAAAAATCAAGAGAGAGGGAAACTTTACGGGAAATAAATCTAAAATAGAAGGATAAAGGGGATCACCCGAAAGGATGATAAATGGCCCAGAAAGAATGTCACAGATTGAAGCAATGTGATTCAAGGGATGTAATGGAGGACAGTCACCACCAAAATCCCCACAGCCTTCATGACATTTTAACATGAGATGTGCCTGGTCCAGGCACATTCTTTCATCAGAATTTAGTTTGTCTTGACGCCATATTGATAAAGTTCCTGTTGTCCCTTCCCCCATCACCTAGATGGGCTGAGAACTTATTTCACAGCACAGGAAAAGTGTTTTGCTTTTACCTATTCCTGAACTTAGAAGGAAAATCATACAAAGTAGTCTATTCCCCCAATAGTATTTCTTCTAGATTTTTACTATAGTACCTTGTAAACACTTCAGCTCTGCCAGATGCCGTGATTGTGGTAAGCCTTGTTTCTCTGGACTCAATAATAAACTTTCCCAATGACTTACCCATAAAGGACTCACGGAACACTGTCTTTGGCTAATTTTCTCCTGGGAGCCTTCATCTAATAGTAGAAATATGCACCCATCCTTTCATAATTAGGTTTATGATGGCTATTTAGTATTTCAAAACCAAATATACCGTTTAGGGATACAAACTATGGCAGAAAATGGCTTATTGTTCACCAAGCCATTTCCTTTTTCTGCCTGAACCCTGCAGCTATGCTACACTCACATCCTTCCCTGCAATTAAGTGCAGCCACCTGACTCAGTTCTGGCCAGTGGGATATGGACAAAAGTGATGTATACAACATCCTAGCCTGGTGCATCAAACTTTCCATGCAATCTACCACACTCCTTCTCTATGCCAGCCAGAGATAGAAGACTTGGTGAAAGTCTCTGAGACCCCAGGGGATGGCAGAGTCACTAGATGAAAGGAACCGGAGTCCCTCAGTGACTCTGTGGAACAGACTATCCCTCCATCACTGCTTTCCAATTCACAGCAAAGATGTGAGTGAGAAATAAACTTTAATTATGTTAAACTACTGAGACCTGGGGATTATTTGTTAAAGTAGGTTAGCCTATCCCAATTAACAGATACAAAAAGGTGGCAAAGCTTTTTAGTTTTTCAAAATTAACTAATATATTAGTTAGGAATACATATGTGGGGGGATAGGGGCAATTGCAGGGCTGGTCAAGGAATAGTCTCAAGAGAATGACTAATGTATAAAATGAGCTTGTATTCTCTCTCTAGATTTAAAATAAAAAAAAAAAAAAAAAAAAAAATGAGCTTGTGATTACCTGGGAGGAGGTGTCATTAAAGGATATCTTAAGGGGACGTCAAGGGTAACTGTAAAGTGTCATTTCTGGACCTAGTAGTGAGAACACAGATGCTTATTTTACTATTCTTCCTAAAACTGTATTTTTGTTTTATATTTCTCTATATTTCACAAACTAATTATTTTGCTTAAAATAATTTATTTTATAATTTATAAATTCATTATATTATAAATTAATATATCTAAAGAGATAAGACTCCTGAAATATATGTTGGAGCACTGGGGGGAAACAATAATAGATGAATAGAAAATTATGCAAATAAAATTAGGAACTTTTAACCCCCTGAAAAAACTGAAAGTTAAACAAGAAAGAAAATAATCATAATACACTACTTGGCTGAGCAGTAAGCAATACTTATTTAGTTAGAATAAAAACATCAACTATTGATTTTAAAATTTCAAAACTGGGAGGTAGGGCAGAGTGAAAAACATAAAAATAAAATTTCAAAATTGGAATGCTGCAGGAAGGGAAAGTGGGAGGATACAATGAAGAAATATGAAATAACAATAAAACCACCAGTAATTCCCACCATCTGAAAATACTCCTATCTTATTATAATAGCATGTATACTTCTTTAAAATAGGTTTATAAAACATGCTATCTGATAAACGGCTATAGCAGACAAACTCTTTTATTTCCTATTTTTTATTTAAAAGATTATTATTTCTATTCAATTTTTTTTTACACCTTCCCGTATATCAAGAGACAGACAGACAATCTCTTAAGGTGGCTCCCTACCCTGATACCTACTCACATCTTTGTGTAAAAGGCAAAAGATTTATATGATCTGAAGAGAAACCAGAGTATTCACACCTTTGTATAAATACCTCTCCATGAATGCAGGCGGGTCCTGTGACTTACTTCTAATATGGCAAAAGTTATATAGGATGTCACTCCCATGATTATGTTACATTATATAAGACTGTCTTGCTAAAAGACTTACTCTAGAGCAGGGGTCCTCAAACTTTTTAAACAGGGAGCCAGTTCACTGTCCCTCAGACCGCTGGAGAGTGCGCACTGTGGGCCCGGGACAAGTGAGCTGTTAAGCATGACAGGCAGCTGCGGCAAAAACACCAGGAGGGCCGGATAAACATGCTAGGCAGTCCTAGCTGTGTTTGAGGACGCCTGCTCTAGAGACTATTTGCTGGGTTGATGAAGGAGTCCTGTTGAGAAATACCACTGGGCCAGAACACCTGTAAGTTTTCTCCACGACCTGAGAGCAGCCTTTTGGAGCTAAAGGCTGCCTCTAGATGACCAAGTGACTGAGTAAGAAGCTTCAGTGCTAAAACTACAAGGAAATTAATTCTGGCAACAACCTAAGTGAACTTGGGAACGGATTTCTTCCCCCCTGAAGTCTCCAGGGGAGAACTCAGCCCAGTCAACACTTTAATCACAGCCTCAACACACTGACTGCAGATCCTGAGCAGAAGACCCAGCTCAGCCGTTACCAGACTCCTGCCCCACAGAAACTGTGAAAAAATAAAATGATGTTCTTTTAAGCTGCTAAGTTTATGTGATTAGTTACACAGCATAGAAAACTAATATACTAACTTTTAAAACTTTGGATTGGTTAGATGCAGGGGCTCACGCCTGTAATCCCAGAATTTTGGAAGGTCAAGGTAACAGGATTGCTTGAGGCCAGGAGTTCAAGACCATCCTGCCCTTAAAATACAGGGCAGTATTTTAAGACCCTGTATCTACAAAAAAAAAATTCTTTTTTAAGTAAGCTGGGCCTGGTGGCTGGTGCCTGGAGGTTTAGCTGTTTGGGAGACTCAGGCAAGAGGATTGCTTGAGCCCAGGAGCTTGAGGTTGAAGTCAGCTGATTGCAACACTGCAGTCCAGCCTGGGTGACAAAGCAGGACCCTGTCTCTAAAAAAATAAATAAATAAAATAAAATTTAAAAATAAAAAAATAAACCTTTGGATGAGTAAATTCAGCAAAATTTAACAATATAAAATCAACACACAGCCAGATGTGGTGGATCACATCTGAAATCCTAGCACTTTGGGAGGCTAAGGTAGGAGGATTGCTTGAGGCCAGGAGTTCAAAACCAGCCTGAGCAAAAAGTAAGACCCTGTCTATACAAAAAAATAGAAAAATAAGCTAGGCATGGCGACACCAACCTGCAGTCCCAGCTACTCAGGCTCCTGAGGCAGGAGGATCAGTTGGGCCCAGGAGTGTGAGGTTGCAATGAGCTATGATGATGCCATTGTACTATAGGTGGGATGAGAGAGCAAGGCCCTATCTCCAAAAAAAAATTAAAAAATAATAAAAAATCAACACACACAGCTGGGCACAGTAGCTTACTCCTATAATCCCAGCACTTTGGGAGGCCAAGGCAGAAGGATCACTTGAGGCCAGAAGTTTAAGATCCATCCTGGGCAACATAGCAAGACCCCATCTCTATAAAAAAAAAAATTAGACAGGTGGGCCACATGCAGTGGCTCACACCTGTAATCCTAGTACTCGGAGAGGCTGAGGTAGGAGGATCACTTGAGGTCAGGAGTTCAAGACTAGCCTGAGCAAGAGCGAGACCCCATCTCTACTAAAAATAGAAAAAATTGGCCAGGCATGGTGGCAAGCACCCATAGTCCCAGCTACTCAAGAGACTGAGGCAGAAGGATCTCTTAAGCCCAGGAGTTTGAGGTTTCTGCGATCTGGGCTGACACCATGGCACTCTAGCCTGGGCACAAAGTGAGATTCTATCTCAAAGAATAAAAATAAAAAAAAATAGCTAGGTGTAGTGGCATGCATCTGTAGTCCTAGCTACTCAGGAGGCTGAGGCACATGGATTCCTTGAGCCCAAGAGTTCAAAGTTGCAGTGAGCTATGATCCTGCCACCACACTCCAGCCTGGACAACATAGCAAGATGCTGTTTAAAAAAAAAATGGTTTTTTGCAACACAAAAAAGTTGCATTTCTATATAGTAACAATGAATAAGCCCAAAAGGAAATTAAGAAAACAATTCGATTCACAATAGCATCAAAAATAATACTTAGTAATAAACTTAACCAAGAAGGCAAAAGACTTGTATACTGAAAACAATAAAACATAGCTCAAAGAAATTGGGGAGACATAAATAAATGGAAAGACATCTCCTGTTTATGAATTAGATTTAATACTGTTAAAATGTCAATACTACCCAAAGCAACTTACGATTCAATGAAATCCCTTATCAAAATCCAATGATTTATTTTCCAGAAATAGAAAAACCTATATTAAAATTAAAATTCATATGGAATCTCAAGGGTGCCCAAATAGACAAAACAATCTTGAAAAAGGACAAAGTTGGAAGACTTACACTTTCTGATTTCAAAACTTTCTACAGAACTACAATAATCAAAATAGTGTATAACTGGTATAAGAACAGACATATAGACCAAAAGACTATAATATGGAGCCCAGAAACAAATCCTCACAGTTTTTGGTCAAATGAGTTTCAACAAAGGTGCCAAGACCATTCAATAGAGAATGGACAGTCTTTTCAAGAAATGCCTGGGAAAACTGGATATTCACATTCAAAAGAATGAAGTTGGACTCCTACCTTAACACCATATAAAAAGATAACTCAAAACAGATCAAAGACCTAAACATATAAGCTAAAACTATAAAACTATGGAAGAATACATGTTAGAAAACCTTAATGACATCACATTTGGCAATGATTTATTGGACATAATACCAAAAGCACAAGCAACAAAAGGAAAAATATATAAGTTGGATTTCATCAAAATTAAAAATTTTGTGCATCAAAATACACTATCAACAAAGTAAAAATGCAAGCCATGGAATAGGAAAAAATATTTGCAAATCATATATCTGATAAGGGATTGATATCTAGAATATATAAAGAACTCCTACAACTCAACAACAACAAAAATAAAACAACCCAATTAAAACACAGACAAAAGACACAAACAGACATTTCTCCAAAAAAGATACACAAATGGCCAATAAGCACAGGAAAAGATGCTCAACATCACTCATCATTAGGGAAATGCAAATCAAAACCACAAGACACTGGCTGGGCGAGATGGCTCACACCTGTAATCCTAGCACTCTGGGAGGCTGAGGCAGGTAGATCGCTAAAGGTCAGGAGTTCGAAACCAGCCTGAACAAGAGTAAGACCCGTCTCTACTAAAAACAGAAATATATATATATTAAAAAAAAAACGTTAGCCTGGCATGGTGGTGCATGTCTGTAGTTCCAGCTACTCGAGAGCCTGAGGCAGGAGGATTGCTTGAGTCCAAGAGTTTGAGGTTGCTGTGAGCTATGCTGATGCCAAGGCACTCTAGTCCGGGTAACAGAGTGAGACTCTGTCTCAAAAAAAAAAACACAAAAAAAAACCCCACAAGATACCAATTCAAACCCAGGAGGGTGGCTTTTATTTTTAAAATAATAAATTTTTAAAAAACAAAATAACAAATATTGGCGAGGATGTGGAGAAATTAGAGTACTTGTGCGCTGCTGGTGAGAATGTAAAATGGTACAGTTGTGGAAAACAGTATGGTGGTTCCTCAAAAAATTATACATATAATATGCTCCAGCAATTCCACTTCTGGGTGTATACACAAAGTAACTGAAGCTAGTACTCACACAGATACTTGTACACTTATGTTCATAGCAATGTAATTCATAGCAGCCAAAAGATGGAAACAAGCTAAATGTCCATCAACAGATGATTAAATAACATGGTACATACACACAATGGAATATTATTCAGCCTTAAAAAGGAATGAAACTCTTACACATACTACAACATGAATCAACCTTGAAGATATTATGCTAAGTGAAATAAGCCAGACACAAAAGACAAATATTATGATTCCACTTATATGAGGCACCTACCATAGTCAAACTCACAGAGATTAAAAGTAGAATAGTGGTTACCAAGGGCTATGGGCAATGAGGAGTTATTGTTTTAATGGACAAAGTTTCTATTTGGGATAATGAAAATGTTCTAGAGATAGAGGTGATGGTTACACAACAATGTGAATGTCCTTAATGCCATGATTGCACACTTAAAAATGGTTTAAATGGTAAATTTTATGCCAATTTTACAGTCATGCACTGTATAACATTTCAGTCAACAACGGACTGCACATATGTCAGTGGTCCCACAAGATTATAATAGAGCTACCCTATACAGGTGTGCCATTTTTTATCTTTCTTTTTAGGATAGGGTTCTTGCTATGTTGCCTAGGCTGGAATAAAGTGGCTATTCACAGATGTAATCATTGTGCACTACTGCCTAGAACTACTGGACTCCTAGTCTCAAGCAATCCTCCTGCCTCAGCCTCCTGAGTACCTGAGACTACAGACACACACCACTGTACCTAGCCCACTTTTTATCTTTTATATCATATTTTTACCATACTTTTTCTATGTTTGGATATATTTAGATATACAAATATTTACCATAATGTTATAATTGCCTATAAGACTGAGTACAGTAACATGCTGTATAGGTTTGTAGCCTAAAAGCAATAGGCTATACCATATAGCCTGGTGTGTAATAGGCTATATCATCTAGGTTTGTGTAAGCACACTCTATGATGTTCACACAATGAAATCACCTAATGACACATTTCTCAGAACATATCTCTGTCATTAAGCAATGCATGACTATATTTTACCACAACAAAAAAAATTAGAAAAAAAAAAGGTCAACATGGTAAATTTTATGTTATCTCTATTTTACCACAATTTTTTTAAAAAAACAAAAAAATTTTGGATGGATTGCAAAAGATGTGTTTGGCAAGACAAGGAGGACACTGTCCTCTTGTTTCCTTGACTGTCCACCTAGGTACAGCATTATTCACAATGAGGGAAAACCATCTAATCTAAAGTTGAATTTGTTTCTGTCTTTAGTCCTATAATCCTTGGGTCACTGAACTAGAATACAAAATTTTTTAAAAAGAGCAACAAGACATATTCAGTTTGTTGTTATACCTAAGCGATCTAAACCATTTAACAGGGAAATAAATATTTTAACAGCCTAATCCTCTGCATAAGGAAAACAGAAAGCCAAAAGATTTTTCCTAGCTGTTAAAATATTTCTACTTAAGAAAGTAGGAATGTAGAAAGAGTAACAAAATGCTCAGAACAAAAAGATATCTGTTATATCAAAACTAGTTAAAAATTTTATGTTCCTAATGAAGGAACACTAAGATATACCAAGTTCATACTGAAAACAATGGAAAAAGTTGAACTATGATTCTTTACAAGGTATTTTAATTCTCCACCCCTGAGAAAATCAAAGCACCCTGATAGGTACCCCAAGTCTTTTCCCAACCTCTTTGCCACTCTCTCTTCCTCTGCTCTGTTCCACCCTTCCACCTTGCTTTTCTTTTTGTTTTTTGTTTCTTTGCTTTGTTTTATATTGTTTTTTAAAAGGAAAGGGGACCAACTAATATATATAGAAAAAATTAGCCGGGCATGGTGATGCATGCCTGTAGTCCCAACTACTCAGGAGGCTGAGGCAGAGGGATTGCTTGAGCCCAGGAGTTTGAGGTTGCTGTGAGCTAGGCTGACGCCATGGCACTCACTCTAGCCTGGGCAACAAAGCGAGATTCTGTCTCAAAAAAAAAAAGGAGAGGGAAGCTGAGACAGGAAAGGAATAGGATTATAGGAATAAACCAGTAAAGAAGAAAGAAAACCACTATAGTTTATTTTTTCCCCTCACAATGAATCCCAAATACATCATCATCATCACCACCACCACCATCACCAGAAAATGCTAACAATCCCTATTTCTGAGAGTAAGGAAAAACTAAATTTCCTGGAGTCACAGCCTAATCTAAAGCAAAAGACAGAAAAACCGACTGCAGGCCTGCAACTGTAAATTAAGTCTGTATGCAGAATTCTTCTAACAACCTTGACTATAATACAAAGTTGCAGTTAAATACAGTGACATGAACTTTAGTCAAAGGGTGGAGCACTAAGTTATTTAACAGCTTTATACCCTAAGAAGTGACATCAGTTAAAGAACTTTAAACTCAAGCGTTTCCTTCACTGAGTACAGAAAACATCCAGGCTTTCCCAAAACATACATAGCACTGGGAGACAACTATACTAGGAGATAGCATCTGATAGATAGCATCTAATAATAACTAAGAGTTTAAAGATGTAACTTCATACTATACAGTTCTATGGGGAAAACAGAACAAGAATTTGGGAAGAAGCTAATTTATCTGTTTGAACTCAAAATAATCCTCTAAAACAGTCCACCATTCCAAGAGTCCTTTTGATCCCAGTGACAAGTATGAAGGTCTCTGAATTGGACTGCCATTTCAACTAGAGGCCTCCCTAAGCCAGTAACAGTAATGTTTTTTCCCTGTTGTAAAACATTTGGCTGATTTTTGGTAAACATTCTCATATAAAAAGAACACAACATCAATGCTGGTATAATCCTATGCTCTTCCTTGTGCACATTTTCCCTCCTTAGTTTTCCTTAATCATGAAGGAGGAGAAGAGGAGCAGGAGGAGGGAAGGAAGAGGGGAGGGAGAAGGGAAGGGGAGATGATGACAAAAGCTTGGAGCCTAGGATATACGGGCTAAATAGATTTTCACCCCAAAACTTAGCCTTAATCTTCTGAACCAAATGTCCTTTATAACTAACTCCCCCTTCTGTGGTTGCCACTTTTCCTAAACCCCAGGTCTTCCTGACTCGCAGCAAGGCCGGACTAGATTACAGTTATGTGGTAGGTTCTGTCAGGCAAGCTTTGACAAGGTCTCAAAATAGACCCTGGGCACCAGCCAGGGAAACTGCCACTCACAAGTTTCAACTTCATCATAGTTTAGCACCTCAGCACTTATTTTTTTTTTCTTTAGTTTCTCTCATTTCAAAAAGCCAAAAAGAATCCTGAACTTCCTCCTGGCCTCCTGTATTACAGGAGTGACCTGTAATACATCAAAATTAAAATTTAAACCTCTTTTCAGGGTGGGGGAGATGATAAAAAAAATTTTTTTAATCTCCCTTGTTCTGTTCACAAACACTCTGCAGAACAGAGACAATCTGTACCCACTTTCTGCCTTAAGAAATTAATTCATCAATAGCACTCTGGTTTGTTTGCAAAAGGATTTCTGGATGTCAAACTCCACAGAGGTTTATTTTATAATGAATAGACTAGGATGTAGAAGATAAAAGAAGAGAAGAGGTGGGTTATTAATTTCTGGTGTGACTAATAACATAGTAGCAGACTCCAGCAGGGCAAGAATTTAAACTATATACAATGTTTTTAATTGATATTGGTCATAAAATTCTGAATCAACCTACTATAAGATGTAGCTATTTAACTATTACCAAATATAAATGGTTTATATATGACACCACTCGTCTTCAAACCACAATATTTCTACTCTTACCGTCACAAATAAAATTAACCACCTGACACTCAAATGTTTTTAACTGCTTTATAAATACAGTTGCAATATATTTTTTTTTATTGCAGTATGTTTTTCTGGTTAAGGAACTATCTCTTTACTTATATTCTCCACATAGAAAGCAACTACCTAAAAGAAAAAGGCAATGAAATGGCCTCTAATTTGCAGGTGCAATGAATAGTGCTCCTAAGGTAAGGACAGAATTTTATTTTTTGTTGGTTTTGTTTTGTTTTGTTTTGTTTGAGACAGATCTCACTCTGTTGCCCAGGCTAGAGTGCCGTGGCATCAGCCTACCTCACAGAAACCTCAAACTCCTGAGCTCAAGCAATCCTCCTGCCTCAGCCTCCCGAGTAGCTGGGACTACAGGCATGCACCACCATGCCTGGCTAATTTTTTCTATATATTTTTAGTTGGCCAATTAATTTCTTTCTCTTTTTAGTAGAGACAGCGTCTCGCTCTTGCTCAGGCTGGTTTCAAACTCCTGACCTCGAGCGATCCTCCCGCTTCGGCCTCCCAGAGTGCTAGGATTACAGGTGTGAGCCACCGTGCCCAGTTAGAATTTCATTTACTCTTAAATGATCCTCATCCTCATTCCCAGCATGCTGCAAGAATTATTTTTTCTAGATATCATTAACTCTGTTCCTTCTCACACTAGGAGCAAACAATACACAAGAAATCACTCCCTCTCTCTTGCTAAATTCATTTCTGGTAAGGATGTTTTTGTTTTGAGAGAGAGAGAGAAATACTTTGCCAAATATTAATATATTCTCCATATCACTTTTTTTTTCATTATGGAAATGTTTAAATCCTGACCTAAAAAAGATTTCCCTTGCATATTTACCTATCAAGACTGTCAGTTATGGTGGTTTCCACAAGGGATTTTCCAAAAGGGAATCTCTGTTCACAGGGAACTGAAACTCTTAAGTCACTATTAGCTGGACAATAATCAAAATCAACATTGGGAAACAGTCTGAATATAAAAATGGATATCTAAAGTTTAAAAAAATGCCAAAAGTTAATCAAAGAATTAAAGGAATTTGGTAATATGGAACAATAAGATAAGCCTGCTATTACTTTATAACCAACTAAAGTACTTTATAAATGAAGATTAAGGTAAAATTCCAAAAGAAGGAAAAGAAAAACAAGTATCAAGAACTCAGTGATTTCAATGTCATTTTTTTCACATTTTGAAAGCCAAACATGATCAAATTACATTTCAGCAATAAGAAGTTATTTCTAGTTTAAAATGAATCCACTCTAATAATAAATCACAACTTCAATACACACATTCTTCTAGAATAGAACTTAAATAAGAACTCAATTATCGTCTCATTCTCCATTTTTAAGGACAGAATCACAAAAACGGGCGATGCTTTCCACTTAAAAGACTATTTTGCACAGTGCAAATTCATTCAGTGAACTTTTTCATACCTTAGTGATGGTAGCTGTGCTTTCCACTGACGTTTATCTTACTTCTAGACCCCTTCATTTATCTTCCCACATCTGGCAAAAAAAAAGGGGGGTAGGGAGTAAAATCACATCACTTAGGAACTAACAAACTGCTCTAAATCCAAGCATTCTGCAATACTTAAAACTTTTATTTCCTTACCATACTTCATGACAATAAATGTCCAGCAACAAACCTAACAAAACCTAATAAACACTTCCTATGTTATTAGCAAAGGCATCTCAATAGATAGGCAGAAACAAACTTGGCTTTTCTTTATTTCAATTTTAAGATCCATATCAATGATTCACAAAGTGAGTGACCTAACTTCCAAATGAATCATACTTTCCGAAATTCTTACTCTACATGAGTGTATTATAATACTAGGTCATCATCTCTATATCTGCTAAACAGAGCATGACGTTGGTTAAACAGGGTTAACTCTGCAAGACTTTTAAAACACAGCAAATGTGGAGTCCCTGCCAAATAACTCTACCTGCAACAATGCACTCTCCAACAACTGCACCTTTCCATGCAGATTCATCCCCAAAATAAAAATACAATCTTGAAAAAAATTGTTAAACACTTATAAAGAACGTATCCATCCATACCCTGCTCTCCATCTCTCCTGTTCCAATTCTGCATCCACATTCTTTTCCCATCGGGATAACATAAAAAATTAATACCACTGTGATCCTAATATACCTCTTTTAATCAATTAACTTACTCTACTGTTTTTCTGTTTACCGCAGAAATGCTGAATCATTAAATGGAAACTCAAAACTAACTGCAAATATTTAAGGTTTAGGATACAATATTTCCCTAGCCATAAGTCAGGAGCCTGATATTTGTATCTCCCACGGCGGAAAAAGTAAAGCAAACACTTGAACTCTTTTCCCCCTAAGAAAGAAAAAGAAATGGGTTCCTTTAACCCCCCCCGCTTCCTGCTGGACATCCACAGCAGAGGGATACCAGGCCTGATTGTAGCTATAGAACTTAATCCGAGTATGAGTAAAAACCCCATAGTAGTCAAGTATTAACCCCGACCCTCCTAACAAGCGCCTGTTAAACCCGCGCTTCAGTTCGGGTCAAGAAGAAGTAAAATTCCATAAAAATGCTATGCCCTGCACTGACCTGACACCGTTCCCTGAGGGTGCTCGTCCCGGGACAGAACCCGAGTGTGGCGTCTAGGGAGGAACAGAAGGAGCCTCGGGCACCCTAAACAGAGGGACAGCTGCACAGTGCGATTTCTCCTACAATGGGAGTAACACTTTCCCCCGGCGCGGAGAGAATGAGCGTTAGAAATCAAGAGTGATACCCGAGAACGCAGCAGGCAGGGGGCGACCCTGGCCCGGTAGCCCGCTGGGGGATACCAGTCCCCAGGGAATCCCGGCCCACAGCAAGAGTCAGAGGCAGCACGGATCTCAGCGGGCTGCGGAGACCGGGAAGGGGCCCCCAGCTCCCCGCTCCCACCGAGACAGCGAGAGGAGCGGCCCTTACCTGTGTCTGGGCGCGGGCTGTGGCTGCGTCGCCGCCCGGGAAGGGCCGGAGCGCGGCTCGCCAGCCGGGCTCCCGCTGGGGCAAGAGGCGAGAGGCGCGGCTGGACGACTCGGTCCCGGCTTCCCAGTGTACGCGGCAGCTCCCGACGCCAGCGGCCAGCTGGTCAGTTACGCCGGTGTGCCCCAGGCGCCGCGGCAGAGACAGCGGGAACCGGCCCTCGGGAGGAGCCGCGGCCGGAGCGGCAGGCAGAGGCGGCGAAGGAGGGGGCGGGGCCAAGGGGTCAACGACCCGCTCACCCGGAAGCAGTTGTGGCCGCGGCTGCCCGAGAGCGCCGCACGATGTGGGCCTGGCTTTAACCCGGCGGGGCAAAGTACCCAGGGCTGTCCCGCCGCGAGCTGCGCGCTGGGCAGGTGGGTAACATTGCCCAAGCTGCTATGCTCCTGCCTCCCTGCTCCGCCATTGCGAGCCGTTGGGGCTGCGCGGAAGGGAGGATGGCTGGGCGCGACTGCCAGTAGGGCGGGGCCTGGGCCGCTGGTAGGGCGGAGGCCCGGGCCTGCCTATGGGGGTGACTCCTGGGGATCCGCGATTCCTGCCCAGCCCCTCCGACCCCAGGACCAGGGCCAGTAATATGAACTGTTACGTGTGCCGGTTCGAGGCTGCACCTGCTCTGGTCGCCTCTAAACCGGGTAAGTGGGCTGAGGTGGTGCTCTTGACTGTAGAACTATACGAGGGTGGGTGTGGTTGAAATGCCAGAAGCCTTATATCCCAAATGAAAACGTGTGATCTTAAAATTATTTTCCGGAGAAGACTGCTTGGAAGGGAGGGCGGAGGGAGGAGTATAGAGTCAGTTAAAAACCAAATAGAAACATACCTGTCATTTATTACAGTAAATGTATCTATCAAGGCCCACCAGGTTCAAGGCACTTGGATACCTTGCCTTCTAGTGGGATTTAAGCAAACAAACAAGGTAATGACAGATTATATTAAGGCTCTGCAGGAAACACACAGAGTGATGAGAAAGATTTTGTGGACGAGACCTCTTTGGCTGAATGGGATGGCTAGAGAAGACCTCCAGGAGGAAGTGATAGTTGAGCAGCTTCCGGACGAAAAGGCACGCAATATACTTAGAACTTTACGTACAGGGACTCTAGGTTCCAGAATCCCCCAAATAAGCCAAAATTCACATATATCAGCCACACCCACACTTATATTCTCATTATTACAGTTGGAGCGACACCCCAGCCCACTAGGCCAGACGGTTAGAGGGAACCAGAACAGGTATAGCCTTGAGCTGGCACACGAATCAATTCACATTACCAGCCTTGGTCGTAGGGTCATAGGTGGTGGGCATGTTAAAAGTCTTTCTCTAAAGCCTTCTAAAAGCTGTCTCTGTGTTGCCCATTCCCTCTTCAATTTCAGAAAGCTTGATCACCCTTAGAGTTTATAGGAGCTAGCACTAATATGGGAGGTTCAAGAGACAGCAAAAATTATATCCATAAGTCTTGAGAGACAAATTCTTTAACTTTTCACTATTTCTCTTTTTATGTCACTATTTTTCTCAGACCCATGAGTAAAAACTAAAACTATGATGTTTACTTTGGCTTAAGAAAAGCTCAATCTTCCCAAAAGATTGTACTATGTTATGATCTGAATAAAAGGATTAATGACATCTTTTGCTAAATCAAAGACAAAATGCTGACTTGTAAGGAAAAGGATCTATTCAGGTACTAATGCATTACTTGAATATACCAATAAGCCCAATATTTATTAAATATTAACTCTATAATTAATAGATTGTCTGGATAATATTAGGGTTAGATTCTCTTGCCCTTTTACTCCTTAGCCACTTGTTTTGGTTCATGCCAAACAGAAATATTTTGCAATGTCTTTTTGGGAAAATGGACTGGGAGGGAGCTAACACTTACTGAGTACCTACTACTTACACAGCATTGTACTAGGCACTTATATGTATTACCTCTTCCAATAGTAGGACTAGCATTGAGATATACCTGTTTTAGCAACAAAGACGTTGAGGTTCAGAGAGATTGTGACTTGCCTAAGGTAACAAAACACATAACTAGAAGCATCAAAATTTGAACTCAGGTCTGGCCCTAATTTCTCTTTTTCTTTACATCATACTGCTGTACTTTAAGAAGAAAAGATAAGTGGAATGTCCAGCAACGGACTTTTATATTGGTTTTAGAATTTTTACTATGAAAATATACTCTAAGGTGGAGAGGTATGGAGCAGTTTTGGAACTTCTCTGTGTTTACTTCTCCCTCTATAGAATATTTGTTGTCTATTTTGCAACAGAAAAAAAGACTCCACTTGTTTTAAGAGTTTGTAATGTCATATGTGGTTTGAATGCTGCCAAGAATGTATGATGCTAATATTTTGTCATTATAAGGGGGTCCTGACTGAATGCATCACCCTGAATTATTTCATAGGCAGGCCTTCCCTGCACATTAAATGATTTCTTTCTGTCAAAAATATGTATTCCCAGATCTTTATGGAATATTCTGACATGTGAATGCCCTCAGGTCTGCATGGACTAGCGACTGCTCTGGGGATGTACTAATAGAGGAAGGAAACTTTTGCAAGTGTTTATACAGTTTCAAGAATGAGGTGGTAGAATTTGTACGTTTTTGTTCCTTTCATAACGAATCCTTCACATTTTTCCTTGATGATGCCAAGAAATAAAATTTTTCCTTTCTTAAAAGCGAATACTCATTTTTGTGGTTTTCACAAGATTGTGTTTTGTAAACATAATACTATGTTTTACTTCTACACATCATTGGAAACATCGTTAGTTCAGACATTAAAAATAGGATGCCACTTTTAAAAGCCTTATATTTTTATTAGTAAAGTGTGTCTGTGTGTGTGTATTGGAAACATTTTTTAAATTTTGATTAACTCCCTACAAACTTATGGAAGCTTGGCAATGTAACTGTCTTTGACAATGCATATTTGTTTTAAGTTCTCTTTCTAAAAATTCCTTATCTAAATTTACTACTTTTTCTTTTTTCTTGCTGTCATCTTTTCTTTTTTCTTTCTTTCTTTCTTTCTTTCTTTCTTTCACTTTATATTTGGAAGTAATTACAGACTCAGAAAAGTTGCAAATATTGTACAGAGAAATCCTGTGTATCACCCATTTTCCCCCATTGGTATCATCTTACGTGGGGAAATCTTGTAATACATTATTAAAACTAGGAAATTGACATCTTTCTGTCTTCTTTAGGTTTTTAGTTTCTTTTTATGTTTCACTGTATCAAAAAGTTATCATTTTGCAATAATTTATTTCTATTACATTTGATTTGGCTCTTCTCCCTTTTCTAAATTAGCAAATGTTAATAGTTAATAAGCTTGCCATGATGCTTGTCTCGAATTACAAGTTTATTAAAAAATTCTGTGGGTCAACACAATCGAAAGTGATTAATTTGTAAGGTTTTTGCTTTTTCTGCTTATACTGGTCCATGTCATCCTGTCCTAATAAACCTGTAAATTTATACAACCCGTGTTTGTGTATTTTAATACATCCCCTGACCACTGAAATATTTTCAAAGAGATTGTTATCAAAGTAAAAGGAGAAAGAATACAAGGCTGCTCATTTAACTGGAAAAAGAAAAGTTTCTAAACATCTAACTGTCCAAACAAGAGTGCTATGGTCTCTTGGGCAATATGTAAAATCTCACTTATGGCCAATTCTGGCTCTACATGGATGCTTCTAGCCAGGGCAGCTCACCCTTTACTCCACCAGAGAATAAAAAGAGGGAGAAAACAAAATGTAAATTACTTTCCTCAGTCTTAGTGGTAAGGAAAGGTTGATGGGAGGGGATAATTTGGGATTTTGTGTAGGTATCAATTATGTTATGAACACCTAATCACAGATAATCAAGTGATGGCTCTTCTGCATTATATACTCATTGTAAATGAGTAATAAAACATCCTTCATAGTATGGCTTATTTAGCAAACTATTCACTTGCTATGTACAGGCAACCATTTAAGCACTCATAATACAGGGATGAAACAGGATCTTTGGCCTTAAGGAGCTAGAATTCCACAGTTTATGTATATGTATATAGACATGGTATAGACATACACATAAAGAAACTTTGGAAATTCTTGGTAGAGACAGGTCTCACTATGTTGCTCAGGCTGGAGTGCAGTCACATGATCATTGTTTGCTGCAGCTCAAGCAATCTTCCCACCTCAGACTCCTGAGTAGCAGGGACTACAGGCACAAGGCACCATGCCTGGCTAATTTTTCTTTTCTTTTTTTTTTTTAATGAAGATGACGTCTCACTATGTCACTCAGGCAGGTCTCAAACTCTTGGCCTCATGTGATCCTCCCTGCTCAGTGTCCCAAAGCACTGGGATTACAGACATGAGCCACTATGCTCAGCAATATATTATATGTTTTAAGTAAGTATTAAGCTCTTACTGTGTGCCAGATACTTTCCAAATGCTAGAGATCCAAAGGAAAGCAAAAAGAGAACTGTGTTTCTCTTATGCAACTACGGTCTGATAAGGGAGATATCACAAAACTAATTTTTACAATCTAACAGTTATTACTAAGGGGTATAACTGCCATGAGGGCATGAAAGAGGTGGGACTCAACCTAATCTGGGGTATCATAAATGGTCTCTTCTAGGAAGAGATACTTTAAGCCAAGAATTAATTTGTTTTTTTATTTTGTTGAGACTGAGTCTCACTCTGTTGCCAGGCTGGAGTGCTGTGGCGTCAGCCCAGCTCACAGCAACCTCAAACTCCTGGGCTCAAGCGATCCTCCTGCCTCAGCTTCCTGAGTAGCTGGGACTACAGGCATGTGCCGGCTAATTTTTCTCTATATATTTTCAGTTGTCCAGCTAATTTCTATTTTTTTAGTAGAGACAGGGTCTCACTCTTGCTCAGGCTGGTCTCAAACTCCAGGCTTAAGTGATCCACCCGCCTCAGCTCCCGGAGTGCTAGGATTACAGGTGTGAGCCACCACACCTGGCCTAAGCCAAGAATTAAAAGTGCCTCATAGTAACCTAGATGCAGAAGTGGGAGAAAAAGGCTGAAAGCAGTTTAGTTTGAGGTTGCAATGAACTATGATGATGCTACTACACTCTACCTAGGGTGACAGAGCAAGACTCTACCTCAAAAAAAAAAAAAAAGTGGGAGAAAAGCAAGAAAGAGCATATATAGACCTCATAATGGGACCAGCAGAGGCCCAAGGACTGAAATGAGAGTGAGAATGTGAGATGAGTCTAGAGACCTAAGTTAAGGATCCACCACTCAGAGTCTTACAGGCTTTGGTAAGGATTCTAATCTTTGTTCTTTAATCAACGCAAACCAGTTGAAGAATTTTTAGTGAGAGTTACATGATGAAATTTATATTATCAAAGGATCACTCTAGCTTCAGTGTGAAGAATTCATTCTTTAAATATTTCCTGAGGACCTACTATGGGCCAAATACTATTCTATACAAAGAGGAGATAGCAGTGGACAACAGACAAATCACCTATCTTTGAGGATCTTAACATACGGAGAGTATACCAATAATATGTAAGATGGCAGTGCTATGTTATACAGAATATTGGAACAGGGTAAGAATGAAAGGTAGGGTGGGTTGCTATTTTATTAGCTTGAGCCATATGAAATTACTGGTTTTTAAAAATTATTTTTCTCAAAGAACTACAAGTAGAACTACCATTTGATCCAGCAATCCCATTACTGGGTATCTACCTAAAGGAACAAAAAACATTCTATAAAAAAGACATTTGCACTAGAATGTTTATAGCAGCACAATTCACAATTGCAAATATATGGAAACAGCCCAAGTGCCCATCAATACCTGAGTGGATTAATAAAATGTGGTATACGTATACCATGGAGTTCTACTCAGCTACAAAAAACAATGGTGATCAAGCACCTCTTGTACTATCCTGGATAGAGCTGGAGCCCATTCTACTAAGTGAAGTATCACAAGAATTGAAAAGAAGCATGTACTCACCATCAAATTGGTATTAACTGATCAACACTTAAGTGCATATATAGTAATAACATTCATCAGGTATCGGGCAGGTGGGAGTGGGGAGGAGGGGATGGGTATAGTCACATCTAAAGTGTATGGTGAGCACTGTCTGGGGGATAGGTGCTTGAAGCTCTGATTGGGGTGGGACAAGGGCAATATATGTAACCTAAACATTTGTATCCCTATAATATGCTGAAATAAAAATAAACATATCAGCCAGGCGCGGTGGCTCACGCCTGTAATCCTAGAATTCTGGGAGGCCGAGGCGGGCGGATTGCTCGAGGTCAGGAGTTTGTAAACCAGCCTGAGCAAGAGTGAGACCCCGTCTCTACTATAAATAGAAAGAAATTAATTGGCCAACTAATATATATAGAAAAAATTAGCCGGGTATGGTGGTACATGCCTGTAGTCCCAACTACTCGGGAGGCTGAGGCAGGAGGATTGCTTGAGCCCAGGAGTTTGAGGTTGCTGTGAGCTAGGCTGATGCCACGGCACTCACTCTGGCCTGGGCAACAAAGCGAGATTCTGTCTCAATAAAAACAAACAAACAAAAAAAAATAAACATATCTAACCATAATAAAATAAATTAAATATAATTATTTTGACCTGAAAACATTAGGTTCATGTGGTTCAATCCCATTGTTGTGACATTAAGGTCAGGTGGTTCAGTTTAATACTTGGAAGAGTCAGAGAAAACTTCTAATAAGGGGTTCTAAAGAAAGAGAGGAGTGGCTGGGTGCAGTGGCTCACACCTGTAATCCTAGCACTCTGGGAGGCCAACACAGGAGTGATTGCTCAAGGTCAGGAGTTCAAAATCAGCCTGAGCAAGAGTGAGACCCCATCTCTACTAAGAATAGAAAGAGATTAATGGAAATACTCAAGAGTTTAGCCCCATACTCATGCTTTTGTTCTAGGCTGGTTTTGTTTGTAGATAGTTATCAGTTACTTTATATTGTCATTCAGATTATTTATATGCATTACTATCTGCAATTTACATATATTCTAAGGGAGTTTTATTTTTCATTGTTTTTCTCTAAAATGTCGATCTTGTCTTACCAAGCAGATTACATGTTTTTTGAGAAAAGATTTATTTTCTTGTATACACCCCACAATGACATATCCCTAGAAGACATTTACAACGATCATAAAATAAAGCTATTTGAATATAGAATTTTCATTGCTTTTGTTTTCATAAAACACCAATTTTCTTATAAATATTTAATTTAGATGCTTCTAGCTGTCCTGTGAAAATAAGTGTAGAGTTAGAATTTTCAGTCTGTTGCAACTCATGCCCATTTCAGGTCAGACCAAAAAAAAAGAGAGAGAGAGAGAGAGAGAGAGCCTTCTGCAAAAAACAACAATGAAAAAGGCCCAAGACCTGTGGTCCTAGCTACTCAGGAGGCTCAGGCAGGATCACTTGAGCCCAAGAGTTTGAGGCTCTTGGGCAATGATAGTTCCTGTGCATAGCCACTGCACCCAGCCTGGGCAACAGAGCAATACCTTGTCTTTTAAAAACAAGAAAAACAAAAAAGCCCAGCTCTTCTCCGTATTGGCTTTATACTCAGACTCCATGTGGTAGTAAGACAATTCCCAACAACTTCAGTTCTACATTCACCCCAGTCCAAGTCCAGCAAGAGAGAGATCCTTGCCAGTAGCCCCTGGATTCAGTGAACCAATATGAGTTACCTTTCCATCCCTTAACACTGCAGTCCCCAACCCCTGGGCCACAGATCAGTACCAGTCTGTGGCCTCTTAGGAACCAGGCCACACAGCAGGAAGTGAGCAGCTGGCAAAGGAAGCTATATCTGTATTTATAGCCATTCCCCACCCCATCATTTGCATCACCACCAGAGCTCTGCCTCCTATAAGATCAGCGGTGGCATTAGATTCTCATAGAAGTACGAACACTACTGTAAACTGCGCAGTCGAGGTATTCTCCTTATGAGAATCTAGTGCCTGATGATCTGAGGTGGAGCTGAGGCAGCGATGTCAGCACTGGGGAGCGGCTACAAACACAGATTGTCAATAGCAGAGAGGTTTAAGTGCACAGAGACCATAATAAATCAATTGCATGCAGACTCATATCAAAACCCTATCAGTGAGAGGCAAGTGACAATGTAATGATAATAGAAATAAAGTGCACAATAAATGTAATGTGCTTGAATCATCCCAAAACCATTCCCCCCTCCATAGACTGTGAAAAAAATGTCTTTCATGAAACCAGTCCCTGGTGCCAAAAAAGGTTGGGGACCGCTGCCTTAACCAATCACTGTAGCAAGGAAAATTCTCTGCTGTGATTGGCCAAATTTGAGTCATATGCTTTACCTGTGATTCACCCATAGAGCATGGACTAGCCGAGAGGTGTGACGCCCGGAAGAAAAAAGGAATGGGGTACTGTCACCAAAATAAGGAAATGAATACTGATGGTCAAAAAAACAATACCTACTACACCAAGTAACTCAAAGGCCTAAGCATTGTTTCTTCCTTAAGCTTTTAAAAGAAGTTAGTAATGCATGCCATGACGCTCACTTTGAATCTCTTCCAATTCAATACACAATACTGCATTTTTCCCCCTGAATCATCAGCTGTAATATATTTAGTTGTCATTGATGGGTGAACACCACAAAAAGTAAATGCATGAGTGTAAAAGTTAACCAGCTAGAAAGGTGAGTATTTCAGCACATCACTCTTCAGGACACTCCCACCTGGTACTGCAGGTAGTTTCTTGTCCTTATAATTCTTTCCTATTGTCAGTCTGCTTAAAATATACTTACTGGCCCTTAGTACCTGGGGGCAGGGTGGCTGCTAAGATGCCTGGGAAACCACTGCAGAAACAAGTGACAATGAATCAGCTTAAGTTCATCTTCTACTAGAAGGAAATTACACAGGATAGAATCTTGAAAAGAAAATTTATCTACAGATATGTCTGTTTTCTATTCAGCTTTCTTTCCTTTTTACACTAACAGGGTATTTACCCCACATGATGTTTGGCCTACCTTATATAACATTTTTTAAACATTTTAGCTGAAAATTTACTGCAGAAAATGGACTACTTTGGTGTAAAGAGAACTCTATTTTTCTGGCTTCTCTAGTTTGCTGCTTCCATGGACACCAAACATAACGTTCTCTGTTCTAGGACATGCTTCAGTTTGGTCATAAGACTGGCAGAAAATCAAACCAAACTAAAAGAATAGTTATTGGAGTTAATCTCACATCCTGGAGCTGTGTATGCCATGGAAGAGCCAGCTTCTATCAACAAGCACAATCCTGATCAAAATCCCTGCTCCGTGGTTTTGTCCATTCAGAATTTGTGTTATGGAAATTGGGTCTGGTCACTTTAAAAACACATACGATAATGAAATAATCATGGACTATAGCCATTAAAATTTCTATGTAGGAGAAGGTGACACAGGATAATGCTTACCATATATATGAATGTAAAAAGTAGGTCATTAAACAATATGTTCTAGATCAGGTGTTCCCAGCCTTTTTGGCACCAGGGACTCTTTCACCGAAGACAATTTTTTCTCGGAGTGGGTCGGGGTGTGGGAGGCGGAGCTGAGGTGGTGATGCCAGCGATGAGGATTAGTTGTAAATAGGGATGAAGCTTCCCTCACTTGCTCACCTCCTGCTGTGTGCCCAGTTCCTAAGTTTCGTGGAAGACAATTTTCCACGGGATGGGGGCGGGGTGGGGCAGTCAGAGCATTAATGCGCTGCCCAGTTCCTAACAGGCCACGGGCCAGTGCCAGTCTGCAGCCTGGGGGTTGGGGACCGCAGTTCTAGGTGATCCCAATGGGGGGGGGGTGTTGTTTTTTGTTTGTTTTTTGACACAGGGTCTTGCTCTTTCACCCAGGCTAAAGTGCAGTGGCATCATCATAGCTCACTGCAACATAAAACTCCTGGGTTCAAGTGATCCTCCTGCCTCAGCCTCCAGAGTGGTAGCTGGGACTCAGGTTCTCGATACCGTGCTGGGCTGATTGATTGATTGATAGATTGATTTTTTTAGAGACAGCGGTCTCACTCTTACTCAGGCTGGTCTCAAACTCCTGGCCTCAAGTGATCCTCCTGCCTCAGCCTCCCAAGGTGCTAGAATTACAGGCATGAGCCACCACACCCAGCCCCAATTTTGTTTCACATTATAGAGACATAGAGAAATACTAGAAAAGATACCCAAATGGTAACCTTAAAAGAATGGAATTATCAGTGATTTTAATTTTTTTTTTTTTGCTTTTCTAAATATTCCAAAATGAAAGTACTATATCTGTAATCAGATAAGTTAATTTTTAAAGAAAAATGGTTTATAATACTGCTATAGTCTGAATATTTATGTCCTCCCAAAACTCATGTTGAAATCCTAACCACCAAGGCGATGATAGTAGGAGGTGGTACATTTAAAAGGTGATTAGGTCACTGTGCCCAGCCAAATTTCTGTTGTTTATAAGCCACCTAGTCAGTGGTATCTTGTTATAGCAACCCAAATGGGCTATGACAAATACCAATACCACAAAGTCAAAATATGCAAAAGATATAACTAAAAATTAGATCTAATTATGATTTTTACTGCTGAAAACTATTGTAGATTTTTCTCTTGCATACATCATTTATTCTTTCATTTTAGAAAATCATGTACTGGGCCAGCCATCATGGCTCACACCTGTAATCCCAGCATTTTAGAAGACCAAGGCAGCAGGATTGATTGAGCCTAGGAGTTCAAGGCTTCAGTGAGCTTTGATCATGCCACTGTACTTCAGCCTAGGTAACAGAGCAAGATCCTGTCTCTAAAAAGAAAAAAGAAAATCATGTACTGGGTGCTCCAAGTGAATAAACATAAAGATGTGGCTCCTGCCCTTCTAAAACTACCTGTCTAGTGGAGATACAACAAATAAGCTAACAGAAACAATCCAGCATATCACAGTCAATTACAGAATTTCATGTATTGTCCATCAAAATGCCTACTTCATCTTTTATGCATCAAATGCTGGCTTTGGTACACAAGCTGAGAAGCATGTGGAACTCACACAAAGTGGCACTGTTGGTTATAGCTTCAGTTTGCATAATGTCCCTGTGGTTGTCCACATACTAATGTTCAATTATTTTAATGTTTGCTCTTATTTTATGAAAATGCAAATACTCGTTATAGGGAATGTAGGTCCTATAAATGTAATTTGAATGATTGAAAGATGGAAATTATTATCAGGTGTGCTAGAAACAATGAATCTTTAGCCTCAAACAGACATCTGTTAATTGAAGGCCAGTAAACAGAGTGAAGGAAAAGAAGAAAATCAGAGAACAGGTACAGAATCCAGGAAATACTTACTATTAAAGGTTGTGCCTAAAAGTTTATGTATGTTTAGAGATTTTGGTCTTACGTTTTAGTTCTTAGGAAAGCATTTCTCTTTAAAACAAATAAGTTTATTGTTTGATTTTTAGGTACATATGCAGGTAATTTATGTTTGAAAATTGGGAACTGTGGTGGCTTCACCATTGCCAACAGAATATATTCTAAATCACCATCATATCAATGACGTTAAAATCTACAAGTTTATAATGATACTAAGAACTAAGGAAAAAAACTCACTACTCACCTATATAAGTTGCTTTGGTAAGTTGCTAATTACATGGGAATGGTAATTGTAAATAAAAGGGAAGAATCAGACATTTTTTCTGCCTTTATTGCACAAAATTGTATTTCAGTGTAGCTAATGAGTTGTTAAGGAAAAGTCTTTTTATACAAGACGTTTCCAACTAATAAATATAAAAGGAACCATGCAATTAAGAAATCATCATTTCGGAAACCCTTAATGAAATAACATTTAGGTAACAATCATCAATGGCTGCTAAAATCATTAAATGAAAGATTGATGAGTAGAGTTATAATGAATGGATCAGGCTGACAATACCTGGATCCACTAATCAATTTTAACATCACTAAAATCTAACAATCATAAATCATATGCATCTTAATGTGGTACAGTCGAAAACATATGAATCATCTGTGAAGTATTTTTCCCACCCTTCCCCCCAACTTTGAATTTGAATCCAATCAAGCCTTTAAATCTAACTACCAATTTATTAGGAGAAGGGAGAATAAACAATAGAGGGGAAGATGTCAAACAACATCAAGTACAATCAACTAAATCCAGAATGCGAAAAGTCCTATAGGACACATGATAAGATTTTTTTTCAACAAATAAATTATCTTAATAAATTAAAAGAGATTTAAGAGACATAACAAACAAATATGGTATGTGGATCCTGATTTGCCAAGGCAATTATAAAAAGACCTTTTAGAAACAATGGGGAAATGTGACTAGAGACTGCATATTGCATGATACTAAAAAATTAATATTAATTAAGGATTAATCATTTTGTCAGTATCATGATACTGGGGTTATGTTTTTGAAAACAATCTTTTTCTGTTAGAGACGTATATTGAATGATTTAAGGATGAAATTATATTATCTCCAGTATGTCCTCCAAAATACTCCAGAGGGGAGGGGGGGTAGTGGCAAGACAGAAGAAAGAAGAAGAGGGGAGAGCTGATAAGTATTAAAGCTACTCAGCTTTCATGGATACACTGGGGTGGATAGGCTGGAGCATAATACCACATTTCCCATTTTGTTTTTATGTTTAAAAATTTCCATAACAAAAAGTTAAATTTCAAGTAAGTAAATAAATAAAGGCTTTAGGGCAACTTGTTTCCATACCTGGCTCACACCCTGGGAAAGAGACAGATTAAATGGATCCAAAGAACCTGTAATATTGGGATCCCTAATCCACTTGGTGTCGGGTGCTCTTATTTAAATGTGTGATCCTAAGAAAAGGGGCATCTCCCTTTCTTTTTGGTGAACGCACTGAGGGCAGGTGTACCAGTATCAGCTACAGTGAGGACACGAAGCTCAATCCAAGTCACTTTTTTCAGATGGCCTGAGTGTCAGCAAGGGTCACAGTAGTGGTGGCTGGAGCTTGGGTCTGAGTTGGGCTGCAATTATTTCAGACTGGGGCTTTAGTAGATATAAGGACACTGTGCACAAATGCTGTGGGCAGCAGTAGATGTTAACAAGGGCATTCCTTTTCAAGGGAATAGCTTTGACAAAAGTATTGCTTTGGAATGTTCCAGAGTCAGTAACACCAGGCTCCCAGCTTCTACAGCAGCTAGGGTTACACCTTCTAGAGCAATCAGCCATGGTTGTGACCACTGTGATTCCTAAATATATTGGGGGAAGGACGTGGAGTGAAGAGGAGAGAAGGAAAGGTCCAGATTGCCCGCTAATCTAGGCAGGTGGAGCTTGAGTTGACAAGCCAGAGACGTCCCTATGGTGAGACGACGTGTTCTTCAGCTGGTAAAGCAGAATTTACTCATTACCCAGTTCTCGAATTGCATGATCATATTGTTATATTTTATGGAAACAACTCTTGACTATGATTCAGAGGTGTGACCGGAGTATTCCTCCCACTCCCTTGTCCCTTGTGTAATCTTGAACAGGTTGATCTTCTTTAACTTAGTATAATAATACCATGCCTGTCTATCTCCAGAGTTGCTGTAAGGATTTTAAGAGATAATATATAAAACTATAATTTTCGTGACTATCAAATGGTATACAAATGTAAGGCATCATTATTACTGTAAGTGACTAAGTGATTTACATCTTAAAGCCTCTTATTTCCCTTAATTCTATGTTAACAATAAATGTTTAATTAGTATATTATAAAGTTAGACAGACAAGAAACAACTACAGGTTGGTCCGAGTGGTGTTTACAATTCATTGATCACAACCAGTTACAGATTCCTTTGTTCCTTCTCCACTCCCAATGCTTTACTTGTCCAGCCTTAAAAAAACTATTAAAAAAGAAAAAAAGAAGATGAAACAACTACAAAGAAGTTGAGTATTTAGTATGATTTTTCTGCATTCTCCTATGTTATACAGGAATTCCTGAGAATAAGAAAATCTTTTCTGGGAGGCCGAGGTGGGAGGATCACTTAAGCTCAGGAGTTCGAGACCAGCCTGAGCAAGTGCAAGACCCTGTCTCTACTAAAAATAGAAAGAAATTAGCCAGACAACTAAAAGTATATATAGAAAAAATTAGCCGGGCATGGTGGCACATGCCTGTAGTCCCAGCTACTCGGGAGGCTGAGGCAGGAGGATTGCTTAAGCCCAGGAGTTTGAGGTTGCTGTGAGCTAGGCTGACACCATGGCACTCTGGCCTGGGCAACAGAATGAGACTCTGTCTCAAACAAACAAACAAAAAACATTGTACCAGAGGTTTGAGCCAGTGCAATAAGACAAGAAAGAGCCGACCATGGTGGTTCATGCCTACAATCCCAGCATTTTGGGAGGCTGAGGCAGGAGGATCCCTTGAGCCCAAGAGTTCAAGACCAACCTGGGAAACATAGTGAGACCCTGTCTCTACAAAAAATAAAAATGGTAGCTAGGCATAGTGGCATGTGCCTGTATTCTCAGCTTACTCAGAAGATTGAGGTGGGAGGATCACTTGAGCCCAGGAGTTTGAGGCTGTTTGAGGAGTTTGAGCTATAATGACATCATTGCCCTCCAGCTTGGGTGACAGAGTGAGACCCTGTCTCTAAAATTTTATTTTTTTTAATTGTGATAGACAATAGGGAGTGTCAAGGACTGTTGTAAACTGGAGAGCTATCCTCACTCTCTATAGTTTATCACAAGCAACATAACCTGGCTGGCGTTTCTTTGTTTGTATTTGAATTTGTGATCCCAGGCCTAAACCCATTAAGAAAGATTGTGTTAAGTGTCTGGAAAGTAATCATTCTTCTGAGGACGAAACACCTGGCCAGCTGTACACGATGGCCAGAAGCCAGTAGAAGCTATTTAAGAGAGTACACTGGACACCATTTGACATAGCTGCCCATCACTCTTTTGTTTACTTTCCTCTGGAAATAGCCCCTGCTGCCATGTCTAGACCTCAATGCTTTGCTTCTCTCTCTCAATGGCTGATTGCTCTTGGGTGGACTCCTTGCCCCAGCCCACTTGTAGTAGATGCAGTTGGTGCTCTAGCTGGAGCTCCTTGACTGGGCAGTACACATTTCCCAGCTGCTGTAATGCTGACTGCTAACAGCTCACAGCTGCCCTCTTCTATTGAATTGCCTTGTCCACAAATGCTTGAGAAATCACGCTCTCCCCCTGGCGGCTGCCTACAGCCAATGACTAGTGGATATGGGGGTGCAGCATTGCTGCCCCCTCCTGCTTCCCTCACTCCTTTATAGGTTTCTCCTGAGAGCACTTCCCTAATAAATCACACCAGAATCCCTCTGCTTCTAAAGAAACTGCGTTAAGTCGTGGGGCTTATAAGATGCTCTTATTCCAAAAAGCCAGAGAGCCTAGGCACACCGAAACAGAATCACAGCAATGGCAACACAACCATAAACTGCTGGTGCTCAGTTTCTTCCCCAGCTGAGCTGTGGTTATTAGGCTTCCCTTTTAATTTCATCAATACCTCCAGGAGCTTCCCAAGAATCCCTCTTTTTAAGTCAGCCAAAGCCCATTTTTCTTCCCTGAAACCATTATAACCTTAACTAATGCAATGGGTCATCCAAGTTTGACCTAACATGGCTTTGGATATATGACCCATTGCTTTTATGGGATAACATCAGTTGGAATCCTGAGGGAAAAATTAATTGATTGCCTTTCCTATTCCCTTGGCACCCGTAACTAGAAGTGTTGCTGGAAACACTCCCTGTGTTTAATCCTCCATGAATTTGCCTTGCTGGAAGCTAATTTGTTACCGTGGCTATGTTTCCCTGAGACCTTGTGATTCCCTGGAGGCTGGGAGAGCTAAATTCCTTCCACTGGCCATCATCTTCTCACATCTTTCTTTGTTTCCAGGAAGGCTTTAGCATCTGAGCCGTCTTGTCCCTAAAATGTGCTTTTCTTCACTCTCATATTTCTCTCTACGTGTGTGCGTGCACATGCAGTATATCTGCAAACATGTTAGGAGGAAAATGGGAAGAGGCAGTGGGGGTGGGGGAGTCAGAGGAGGAGTGGTCAGATTTCGGAACTATGGGTTATAAAGAAAGGGTGACACAACACAAGCCTGATTAGTTCCACTCAGAATTGTTCACTGATTCATCAGAAAATGGATCCTTCTGACCCAGACTCTCCCTTCTCAGTAGTCAAAGGCAGCTTTTGTTTGAGTCAGTAATGGTGCCTGTATAGCAATTTTATGCAGTTTGGCTCATGACAAGTTTCTACCCAAGGCAAATGTGGATTATGGTAGGATACTGTTAAAGATATTAACCTACATTCTCTTTTCGAGTGAGCATGTCCATTTCTTCCTTCCCTCCATTCATGCTACAGGGTGATGAGTGAGAAAGTGACCAGTCTTTCTGCTTGTTTCTAAATGACAGACACCATAAACTGATAGTTCATGGGTCTCCCAGTACCCACAGATGAGGTTTGTCTGGCCTACATACCATGTTTCCCCAAAAATAAGACCTACCCATAAAATAAGCCCTAGCAGAATTTCTAAGCATTTGCGCAATAGAAGCCCTAACCCAAAAACAAGACCTAGTGATGGGCGTGGCTACGCAGCGCATCTGCACAACCCGTGCATTTCATCGCAGAGCAGTGAAGACCAGCAGCCCTTCTCATCTGCCCCACGAGAGCTCTATTGCTCGACATGAGAGATTGGGGCCAATGGTTCTAAAGGAAATAGAGTCACAAGAAATTCAGGATGGAATTCAGGGTTTGGAGAGTTATGATGATGTTCCAGAAGAAGACGACTTAACTATATCTGAATAAATGCAGATTGTTATATCGTACTTTAAAAAAATAGCACATCCCCTGAAAATAAGCGCTAGGGAGTCTTCTTGAGGAAAAATAAATATAAGACCCTGTCTTATTTTCAGGGAAACATGGTATCTGCACAACCCATGCATTTTGTCCTGGAGCAGTAAAGAACATGAGCAACCCTTCTCATCTGCCCCACTGGGACAGCCACTATCCCAGAGGTGACCGGAAAGGTGTGGGCAGCCCCACCAACAAGGTCGGCTCCCCCTGTCAGGTCCCGGCTATCCTGTGCGTGCTGCAAGTTGAGGCTTTGAGGAGAAAGTAACACATCCCCTGAAAATTAACCCTAGGGTGTCTTCTTGAGGAAAAATGAACATAAGACCCTGTCTTATTTTCGGGGAAACACAGTAGTACTTTTGTAAAGCATGATTTGGGTCACATAGGGCTCAACTCTCTAGTTCACCCCAGTCCCTTATACTCCCTACTGTCTGTCACAATTAACATTACCTGCCTGGCCACTTTCTGTGTAAACTGGAATCGGTGACCCCAGGCTTAAACCCATTAAGGAAGATTATGTTAGGTACTGAGGAAGCAAACATTCTTCTCTCTTAGGAACAAACAGGAAGGTTAAGAGAAGGAAGGTTTCCCTCAGAAGAGGGGAAACTCTGGGTTATAGTCAATAACAAGCCGGGGCCTCTTGGCACCGTGGAGAGTGGGAAGAAGCAGATTCCACACTTTAATTTGGACTCTTGGGGCCTGGACCCTGCTTGGGCCAAATGCCTGAGGAGATGGAGGAGTTACAGAAGGAGCAGTATCCCCAAGACAGGAGCAAGGAAAAGAGGCACATGTGAGGGCACAGAGTCATGGTGAGGAAATTCTTCCCTCGAACCACCCATTAAGTCCCCTTCCCCTTTCCCACACAATTCATTCACTTAACAGGTATTTAATTCCACGTTTCCCTGAAAATAAGACAGGGTCTTATATCCTCTTCTTTACTGCTCCTCGACGAAATGCATGGGTTATGCAGACGCGCTGCATAGCCATGCCCATCACTAGGTCTTATTTTCGGGGTCAGGTTTCTATTGCGCAAAATGCTTAGAAATCCTGCTAGGGCTTATTTTATGGGTAGGTCTTATTTTCGGGAAAACACGGTAAGTGTTCATTACATGTCAGGCATTGTTCTAGGGCTAGGGATACAGCAATGAACAAACTTATGTGGACCTTTAATTATATAGTCGGTCTCTCTCTCTCTCCCTCTCTCTCTCTCTCTCTCTTCCCCCTGCTCCATTCTTCCAGATTCTGAAGTTTTCCAAACAAGCACCATGCTTTACCTTCTGTGATACCCTGAATACACTTTGCCTTGAATGAGGTATAGAAAATTATTTTCCCTTCATTCATATAACTCTAGAATGATAGCTTGGAGAAAGCCATGAGAGCTGATGAAGAAGGCCTCCTACCTCCAAGAGAATGGAAGTGGAGACACAGATGGTTGGGCAACCTGCTCCCTGCCTTATAATCTGCTTCCTGTCTGATCCCCCACTAAAATGGAAGCTCCAGCAGGGCAAGGACTTGGTCTCTTTGGTTCACCACTATATCCTCAGCAATGCCTTAAACAGTGCTTGGCACATGGTAGGTTCCCAGTACCTATTTGTCAAATGAAGGACCAGCTACGCAGTTAAGGACAGAGTTGGTCCCACATGGCACATGTCCTGAATCTCTAACCAGCTTCTTTCCCAAAGTGGGTTAGCAGAGGGAATGTCAGTGTTTTCCATAATGGCTCTTAAAAAGAAACTAAGAGGGGGAAAAAAAGCATAAAAGGAAATTCAAGGATAGGGACAGTTTTCAGAAGCACATATGACCATGATGGAAGTCTAGAAGAGTCTGACCTAGTGGAGGCAGTCTTTAGCTATGATTTTTTAATCAAATTCTCCTAGAATCTCTTGAGCTAGTTGTCCCCACCTGTGAATTGGTATATTCTGGAGCTAAGAGGTTCTCTGGGAAAGCTTCCACTTACCTAGAGCCCTTCACCTTCTTGGTATCCTATTCCTCCACTCAACATGCAGCTGGTCACTCAGCCCGTCACTAAGACCTATTACCTGGCCCATAGTGGGGCTCTGAGCAAAACTAAGGAATTAGGAGCCTCGGCTCTTGGCTCCAAGGAGTTTACTGACTTTGAGGGAAGGTAATATATGTGCTCTGAAGCAAGCACAATGATAGCTATGTCAGTGATTTTGCCACATAAATTTTAAGTGACAACCCCAGACAAGGGAGGTAGGTGAGAGGCTATCAATAAGGAAAACAGCAAACGTGGATCTAAGGCTTGAGAGAAGGCAGAGAATTCTGTGGCCCTTGTGTCTGGCCTGCTCAGTATTCCCACTCCCTTCTTCTGTTTGCAGCACCTGATTATCCCTTGAGAAACTTCCCCCAACCAGTTGCATGCAGACTTGGTGGGACTATTGGCCAATGGATATGTGTGGCCCAGTGACCTAAACAGGGCCATTCATACTTTCTCTTCTAGGGATTTAAATGCGAGTACAGGAATATAAGGGTGGAAAATCTACCCAGGATGGAAGCTCCCTGAAGTGACTTCCCATTAACTCCTGCTACTTGGTTTCCTCAGGTACCCTAATTGCCCTTCCTCCTGAGGCCTGTCAGTTTAGATTCTGTAAGTTCTGTGAGTTTTCCCATATCATTCCAACAAGGTCTTTTAAAGGTCAGCTTCTGTTGTTGGCAACCTGAGAATCTTGCTTGATAAAAAAAGGGTTCCTGGAAAATGCAGGATGTGAACCTATGTGAATGGCTGGCAAGGATGCAGAGCTTATTCCAGGTGAGGAACACGTCATGAGTGAGGCTTCTCCAGAGCTCTGCTTGGCCTGGCCCAAGGAGAGACGTCCAGGGAGGAAGTGTGAGAGATCAGGTAGGAGAAGCGAAGTGGGGCTGGAGTGGAAAAGTCCTTTTCTACCTGCCTAGAGCGTATGGACTTTCTCCTAGAGCAGAGGCTCTGGTGATGTTATTGGATACACGGCCAGGCCATAATCAGTGAGAGTTACAGATGAAAGTTGAGCTGGCCAACAGAGAATTGGGCAGGACACTTTAAAAAGTGGGGATGGGACAAGGAAGCGGATTGTGTCGGCTAAATAGCATCTGTCTAGCTTGTTAAGGCAGCAAAGAGTTGGGAACCATTACTAAAGAAAAACAAGAGCTCTGGAGGAAAGGAGTATATGAGATGCAGTGATTGTAAAGGATAGAATGGACTCTTGAGTTGTTCTGCCTGGATTTCAATCCTGGCTCCATCACTGATTTTGTATGATTGAGTTCCTTATCCTTAAATGGTCCTTACCTCAATTTAATATAGAGGCTGGCAAATAATAAGCACTCAATAAATTATGGCTATTATTATTTTCATCAAACATTTTTATTATATTAATCTAAATTGTTAATGATTAATTATTATCATTATTATAATTATTTCCAGTTAAACTTCAGACTCAAAGCCACAGCCTCTCCCTGCATGTACACCCACATACACACAAAACACACAATTATATTTCAGAAATAACCCTGAGGCCCAGCCTGAAATTACAGACTAATAAACCTGAGACAAAGCCAATAAGATATAAAGTTAAAGATCCCAACGTACTTAAACTTTTACCATTATGTTAAAAAGCTCTGGTCTAAGACACAGAGCTATGGAGTAGACAGGGACCAAGTGATTGGCAGAGTTGGGACAGGAACCTGGGATTACTTCCTGTTCTGATAAGATCCTTGGAAACTGGACGCAGTTGCAGCCCATGCTGCTTGAACAGGAGTGTGATGGTCCATGAAGTGCTGGGCACTGAGCCTAAGGAACTGGACCTGAAAATATAACTGTATTATGAAAATAATTTCATTTATCACTCTTCAGGAAGATGGAGTGATGGAGAAAGTGCAGATTTGGGAGTTAGAAGTCCTGGAGCCCACAGAAGGTCTATCAGGAATTCTGGGAAGTGGTTGATCTTCTCAAAACTTGGGATCACCTGACCATGGTGTGCCATCCCTCCTCCACCTTTGTGAATATGGCCCACTCTCTCCTGAGGACCCTAATTTCACTTCTTCCCCACCTCATCCAGATGGTCTCAGGATCTCTGAATGTTAAACACAAACGTGTCCTCCCCAGATATGATATTTTATCACAAAGGCAAGTTGGTAAACATGGACATAGCCTTTGTGTCATCATAAGCTAACAAGTGGTCTTTCCTTTGGGTCATTGAAGCATAAGGATTTAAGCTAAAGGGCCACACTTTCATCACACTCCGGCAAGGCAGGAGAAACTAATATTAATCTCATTGTACAGGCAAGGAAGCTGAATTTCAGGGAGATGAGATGACTCATCAAGATCACGGAGCTGACAAATGTTTAGTCAATTCCACATCCATCTCATCTGCCTCAAATCCAGGGTGCTCTCCTTCATATTCAGCTATATTCTGGGCAGTCTTGTCATCTCCAGGTCGTAGTGTTCTAAGGGAGCTTCTGGACTCAGGGTCTGGGCAACAGTCTCCTCTAGGTAGAGGAGAACTGTTGGGGAAAACCTCAGGATAGGTCTGGAATTATCCTAAGAGATGTTTGGATTATATCAGTGAATAAGACACAAAGACCCCCATCTCTGTGGAATTTATATTCTAGTGGGGGAAAGAGTCAATAAAAAATAAACATAAGAAATAAACAGACTATGTAAGATGTTAAATGTTTACAAGGGCTACAAAAAAAGAAAAAGAAAAGAAGGGAGTGGGAAATAGATATCAGAAGTGTCTGGATGGGAAATGCTATAATTTTATTTTATTTTATTTTACTTTTTGAAACAGAGTCTTACTCTGTTGCCAGGGCTAGATTGCATGGCGTCAGCCTAGCTCACAGCAACTTCAAACTCCTGGGCTCAAGCGATCCTCCTGCTTCAGCCTCCTGAGTAGCAGGGACTACAGGTGCACACCACAACACCCGGCTTATTTTTCTGTTTTTAGTGGAGATGGGGTCTAGCTCTTGCTCAGGCTGTTCTCGAACTCCTGAGCTCAAATGATCCTCCTGCTTCAGCCTCCCAGAGTGCTAGGATTATAGGCATGAGCCACCGCACAGGGCCAAAGGTTACAACCTTAAATGGGGCAGTCAGGGAAAATCTCACTGAGATGACATTTGAGCAAAAACTTGAACAAGGTCAGGGACTGAACCATGGGATATCTGGGCAAAGAAGATTCCAGGCAGACAGAAGAGCCAGTGCAAAGGCCCTGAGGCAGAAGCATCCCTAGTGTGTGCAGGAGACAGCAAGCAAGACAGAGTGGCTGCAGCAGAGTGAACTAGGGAGTGGAGAGATAAAGAAAGCAGATTGTGTAGGGTCCCGTGGAACATTGGCTTTTACTCTGAATGAAATAGCAAGACATTGGAGGGTTCTGAGCAGAGAAGTGACATTAGCTGACTCATGTTTTAAAAGAATAACTAGGGCTGCTGTATTGGGAGTAGACTGTAGTGAGCAAGGGTAGAAACCCCTGGGCCCACCAACATAAACAAGTCAGGGAGAAGACATGACATCAGCAAAGGAATGGATAGAGAGGTCAGAGGAAAACCAGAGTCCCTTTTCCTGGAAGGCAAGTGAAGACAGTCTCTCAATAGAGAGAGTGAGTCTATTTAGTCCTCTTCCAAGACTGCAACTGCAGCAAATGTTTCAAAAAAGCATATCAAGTCATACCATTAGGCTTAAAACCCTTAAAGGACTTCCTGCTGCCTTCAGAAAAAGTCCAAGGCAATTATCAGGAATTATCAAGCCTTTCATAAGCTGACTCCCCTGGTCTCATGCCAAGCCCACCCCTATCTGAAGTTTTTGCAGTTCCCCAAACATGGGGTGCTGTCTCCTAACACTGTACCTTTCCATAGTTCTTCCTGTGCATGGAAACTTCCTATTAATCCTTCATGTCTTGGCTGAGATGAAACAATTCCTTTCCGCTTTTCCTCTGCCTCGTGCTCATTGGGCATCTTGTGCTTATTCTTGTTGTAGCATTTACCATGCTACTGAGATTGCCTATTTACCTTTCTGCCTTCTCCAACAGAGCTTAAGTTTATTGAAGGCAGAGAATATTTCTCGTCCACACATAACTTGAAAAAACTGTAGGCTGGGCATGGTGGCTCATGCCAGTAATCCTAGCACTCTTGGAGGCTGAGGCAGGGGGATTGCGTGAGGCCAGGAGTTCAAGACCAATCTGAGCAACAATGAGACCCTGTCTCTACTAAAAATAGAAAAATGAGCCGGGTTTGGTGGTGCATGCCTGTAGTCCCCCCTCCATGGGAGGCTGAGTCAGGAGGATCACTTGAGCCCAGGAGTTTGAGGTTGTAGTGAGCTATGATGACACCACTGCATGCTAGCCTGGGCAACAGAGTAAGACCCAGTCTCAAAACAATGGCAACAGCAATAACAACAACAACAACAACAAAAAAAAAAACCCAAAAAACCTGTAACAAATATTCTTGAATGAATGAAAGATAAAGTAAAGTTCAGTTTGGGACACAGAAGGCAGAAGCAACTGGTAGAGCAGTACTGTGCTGATAAAAGTTTATCAACTGGCTTTCTTATTTTTTATTTTTTATTTTTTTGAGACAGAGTCTCACTCTGTTGCCCTGGCTAGAGTGCCATGGCATCAGCCTAGCTCACAGCAACCTCAAACTGCTGGGCTCAAGCCATCCTCCTGCCTCAGCCTCCTGAGTAGCTGGGACTACAGGCATGCACCACCATGTCTGGCTAATTTTTTTTTTTTTTTTTTTTTTTGAGACAGAGTCTCACTTTGTTGCCCAGGCTAGAGTGAGTGCCATGGCGTCAGCCTAGCTCACAGCAACCTCAAACTCCTGGGCTCAAGCGATCCTTCTGCCTCAGCCTCCCGAGTAGCTGGTACTACAGGCATGTGCCACCATGCCCAGCTAATTTTTTTGTATATATATTAGTTGGCCAATTAATTTCTTTCTATATTTATAGTAGAGACGGGGTCTGGCTCTTGCTCAGGTTGGTTTCGAACTCCTGAACTCAAACGATCCACCCGCCTCGGCCTCCCAGAGAGCTAGGATTACAGGCGTGAGCCATCGCGCCCGGCCTGGCTAATTTTTTCTATATATATATATTTTAGTTGGCCAATTAATTTCTTTCTATTTTTAGTAGAGACAGGGTCTTGCTCTTGCTCAGGCTGGTCTCGAACTTTTGACCTTGAGCGATCCACCCGCCTCGGCCTCCCAGAGTGCTAGGATTACAGGCGTGAGCCACCGCTCCCAGCCTCAACTGGCTTTCTTAAAGGGAAAGCCTTGATTTGTAGCATTTATTGAATTCCATGGTACAAATACCTACACCTAGACCAATTTCAAACTACCAATGTGGTATTGCTAAATATAGGATTGGGGAGAGATGAGTAAAATTGGCTCTTGCAAGCCAATGTGCGCAGACTCCAGCTCACCACTGCCTGTGGCAGGTGGATTTAAGGGTATGAAGCTTAAGAGTTCGACATGGGCTGGAGACATAGATTTGGTGGTCATCTTCAGAGTGAGGATCATTGGAGCCAGAGGAGCAGTCAGACAACTTTGGTTCAGGGTCAATAGAAGGGAACAAAGATAGAATCTGAAACAACACCAACATTTCATATGTCATGTGGAAAAGCAGCCTCTTTGAAGGAGAAAGAAGCAGGAATGAATGAGGAAATCATTCTTGAATGAGGAAATCAGGAGAACCAGGTCAAGTACAGGTCAAGACAGGTAAAATGTCAAGGAGGCCAGGGAATAGGAATTCTCAAGAGGAGTTGTATTGTTAAATAAAGCAGAGAGATTCAGTAATGTGAGGCCTGGAAAAGGCCTGTTGTGTTTCAAAGTAAACAGGTTATTGTTACTTAACCAGAGTGGTTAAGGACAGTAGGCAGAGTATAGAGAGGAAAGTGAGGAGAGAATATATATGGCCAGGGAGGCTAGCATTTGCGTGTTGCATTAGTTACCTATTGCTGCAAAACAAGTTACCCCAAAACTTAATAGCTAAAAACAACAATAAATATTATCTCACAGCTTCTGTGAGCCAGGAATTCAGGAGCAGCCTAACTGAGGCTGCCGTTAAGGTATTGCCTGGGCCTGTGGTCATCTGAAGGCTTGAATGGGGCTAGAGGACCTGTTTCCAAGGTGGCTCACTCATGTGGCTGGCAAGTCACTACTGGCTGTTGGCAGGAGGCCTCAGTTCTTCTCCATCTGGACCTCTCCATAGGGCTGCTTGAGTGTCATCCCAATGTGGCAGGTGGTTTTCTTCAGATCGAATAATCCAAGAGAAAGCATAGCAGAAGCTGCAAGTATCTTTTATGGCCTAGCCTCAGAAGACATACACTGTCACTTCTATATATCCTATCAGTCACACAGACTAGCTAGGATTCAGACTGGATAGGGACAATACAAGAGCACAGATACCAGGAGGAAACGATCACTGGGGGTCATCTTGGTGGCTGGCTATCACAGACGCGGACCAGGCATGGTAGGGTTGGGGGCCTGGTAGGATGAACTGCCCTCAGGGTTGTAAATATAACTCAGATATTAATCTGCTTCATGGAATCACAGGTACACTTAGGTTCCCCAATAGAGTTGTCAATCAGGCTCCAGTGCTGAGACATCTTTCTGTAGACTTTGAGGTTGGTGGAGGAAGAGGCCTAGCAATGTAGATAATGTTTTCTGTGAAAACTATAAGCCAGCATTGGCTGAGGCCTCACATGCAACCTCATTATTAACGCTATTTCAAACACAGACTCCCTCTCTTGGAAGGCACACAATGGTTGGACCTGTGTAACCAGATGGATGTAGCACGATGATCAGAATGTAAGAAATATATTTTCTCTAACTCAGGGTAAACTTCACTGATCAGAGTTTACCTCTTTCTACCTCTGAGATTCCATTTTTTCTAATAGTAAAGTAGGCATTTTGGGGGAAATGTTTTTGCTTCTCAGTTTTGCATGTTATGAATCTATAAAGGCTTATAATGGTAGGCACAACAACTGTTATAATGGCTAGCGATCTGATTCAAATTTATGGAAACAGCTAGAATTTTCTGTGTAATCAGCGATTGAGGAATTCTCTGCTGCTGCCATCTTGTGGCCACTTGTAGTAATAACAATGAGAATACTGCCTTTGCTCCACAGAAAGATGTCCCAATGAACCACCAATGTAGGAGTTCCCTCTGAGTTCTGGGTAAATACTTCCAAATGGCAGGTTGCCAATTGCTTTGCAAGGCAATCTGTACCTGCGGTCTAAAACTCTGATTATTAGAAAGTTCTGGCCGGGCGCAGTGCCTCACGCCTATAATCCTAGCACTCTGGGAGGTCAAGGCAGGAGTATTGCTTGAGGTCAGGGTGTTCAAGACCAGTCTGAGCAAGAGTAAGACCCCATCTTGACTAAAAATAGAAAGAAAGTAGCTGGACAACTACAAATAGAAAAAATTAGCTGGGAAAGGTGGTGCATTCCTGTAGTCCCAGCTACTCAGGAGGCTGAGGCAGGAGGATTACTTAAGCCCAGGAGTTTGAGGTTGCTGTGAGCTATGATGACGCCCACTGCACTCTAGCTGGAGCAACAGAGTGAGACTCTGTCTCAAAAGAAAAAAAGAAAGAAAGAAAGTTCTTTCTGATACTGAGCCAAATTCTACCTAGATTTAATTTTTTATCCAATATGTCCATCTTTTTCTACTTTCTAATTTTTTTTCATATCTGAAGGCAGCTGCTTATCATATTTTCCTCAATTTTTTTTTCTTAGACTAAATATTTCAGCTCTTTGATCTCTCCTTAAATGATATGACTTCCTCTTCAACCAGAGTTTGAGACAGTGATTCCCAGGCAAGTGATATACTGGGGAGTGGCCTCAGGCGAAACCTACCAGGAGTAAAAGAGAGGGAAGGAGGTCAGAGAAGAGGGTAGAGCTAAGCAAGGATGTAGTCCCAGCAGGGAGCTCTGGGGCAGGAAGGGCACCAAAGAGTTAGTCCCACCTTCACGCAAGGACTTCAGTCTTTTTTCTTCTATGTCATTCAGTCATTGGCTCTGGAGGTGAGGAGAGTTAGGGGGAACCAACCTGAGTGAAGTGGTTCCCGTTTGGGCAAGGGCAATTCTCAAGAGTTAACAGCCATGCTCACAGCATGTGGGGAGTGAGTGCCTGGGAAAGGGGATCTGTATACAGTCTGCTAATATCCCACCTAGGTCATTATGCTCAGACCAGGACCCAAATATCCCAGATGTGGTCTGATGGATAGAATTCATGGGGACTATTCAATCTCATTCTCCTTAGCCTACAATTAATAGTGTTAGGGTTACATTCTGGTGGTGCTAATCTAAACCCCAAGATATTTTTCACATGAAAATGCCCCCAAGCCAAGTGTCTTCCATTAGTGTTTATTGCATGATGATACCAAAAACACAAACACTTTTATTCCTTTAAAATTTAATGTTGTCATTTTAGTTTTACATTTGAGCCAACTGAGTTCTCTTTGAATCTAAACTCTCGTTGTCTGACTCAGCACTCTCTGCTTTGTCTTGATGAATGGATCTCTTTGGTAACTTTCAACTTCCTCATCTGTTCTTTATGCCTGATGGCTAGTCATCTGTTAATATCTGGCTTTAACTGCCCTGCCTAATAATTTCCATTCCGTTGCTGCCCCTCTTTCAGCACCACAGAGAGAACTTTGGTTGAACATGACCGGGGGCAGGCCTGAGGCCAGGGCACGAGAGAGTCAGCCAAGGTTTAACAGAAACATGATTCTGAGATAAGCAGACAGCCTAGAACCCAGGTAGTTACACAGGCAATGTTAGGTGACCAATGTAGAAAACTTGAGAATATCAGCATAGTAGCCCTGAGCGTTCTGATAGCTTGATAGGAGATGAGGAGGTATCTGAAAATAATTTAGGGAATGTATTTAACCAATATTCAACTCATTTAAATAAGGTGCACGGTGGTATATGATAACCTTGAACGTTAGGATTTATAGAGAATTATCCATCCTCTAGGATAACATTTTCTGTATATCCAACTGCAGCATCATTGCAGCATCAGACCCAGAGGAGGCAGGCAGCATGACGCTTTCCCCCTCCTCCCATCAGCCCCAGTGCTCTACACAATCATCCCGGGGGCAGAGAAAGTTACCTCTCCTCTGACTGTGATTGAGGTGTTGGGTATAGCCCTCTTTCCCCAGGCTTCCATCAGCAGAAGGAGCCATGACTGTGGGCAGCCCTGCAAGCATGTTTCTCCCTGCCAGCCTGGTCCAGAACTGGCATACCCTTTTCCCCAAAGGGCAATGGATGAAAAGCATCACCATGAAAGGCAGATATACTTAGGACAGACCAAGGACCATCTAAAATCACCTTATGCACTCCCCAAAATATGTGTCCCACCAACCTTTGGGAAACGCCATTTGCAGCATATGTTCTGGAGTAGAGAATCATCTAATTATTCTATGGTAATTCCATTCCCCCACTCTCCCAGACCAAAGCCCTAAAAACCTTGAGAGCAGTGAGACTGTACAGTGGAAACCACAGTAGATATCACCTCTGAACCAAGAAGTAGCCTTTTTCTTTCCTAGTTAAGAGACATGGAGCTTTACATATGACAAATACTCTCATTTGTTACCCTGTCCACCAAGTTTAATAGGTCTTTACATGATTGGGCTCTCTTTACAAATCAACTTAAACAAACTGCAATTATGGCATCAAACAGAGATTCCAGAGAAGAGGAACAAGCTAGCATTGAATTTACTCCCCCAAATGCAGGCACAAGACAAATTCCATACTGGGATAGTTCAACCTGGGTACTTGATTTTAGAGTCACCATGTCTGTCTGTATTTAAACTAGGTAATTATCTTTTAACCAGGCCAAAGCATTCAAGTTTCAAAAGGTCACAGTGAAAAGTAAGTTTCCTTCTCAACTTTTCTTCTAGTTCCAATCCCTTTCCCCAGAGTTAAATGGTATTGCCAGCTACTTATGCATCCTTAATCACAGATATCCTTCAAAGTAGATATCAGTTGTGCTATAATTATAATTACGAATACTACATTCATCATTTCTTTGAAATAGTGTTCTAGTGATATTTTAAGAAATCTTTTTTCCTTTTATGTCACCTGTTTTGGTTTGAGTTTCTTCAAAAGCAGAGCCTGAAGCAAGGAGTTGGATGCAAGCAGTTTATTAGGGAGATGATCCAGGGAGCAGAAGTGAAAGAGTGAACAAGGAAGAGAGAAAAACTTAGACAGGAACATCAGCAATGAACATATAATCAATAATTCTATTTTGGGCTGGGCACAGTGGCTCATGCCTGTAACCCTAATCCATTGTGAGGCCAAAGCAGGAGGATCACTTCAGGCTAGGAGTTCAAGACCAGCCTGGGCAACATAGTGAAACCCTGCCTCTACAAAAAAAAAAAAAAAAAAAAAAAGACAGAAAAGTTAACCAGACATGGTGGTGCATACCTGTAGTCCCAGCTAACCTGGAGGCTGAGTTGGGAGGATCCCTGAGCCCAGGAGTTTGAGGTTGCTGTGAGCTATGATTGCACCCCTGCACTCTAAGCTGGGCAACAGAGCAAGACCCTGTCTCTAAATAAATAAATAAATAATTGAAAATAAATAAAGAATTCTATTTTGGATATATTACGTTTGAAATGTCTTTTAAATATCTGATGAAGAAGTTAAGCAAGCAGTTGACAAAAACAGTCAAATTATTTACAATCAATAAAATGTAACTGATCACTGTTTGGTTTCGCAATAACAAGTTTCTCCTCTGGCCTAATGCCTGTCCCTGCCCAGGCTTTCTTTCCACTGATGATTGATGTTAGTTAACTGGAGAGTGAGCATTCTATCAAACTCCATTTAGAGTCCAGAAGATAAACAGCTAGCCTTTCCTGCTGGTGGCAGCTGCTTTCCAGATGCCAAAATCACCCCTGAGATCTTTTATCGCATCAAAATAAAAAAGGTCCCAGATGCTGCTTTCCACAAACTTCACAGATGGTTTTTCAGTGTATTACTCCACAAAGTGGAAGCCATTATCGCATTCATTTTTCATGAGGTGCTGTAATAGGAATCCTGAGGGAAGCTGAAAGCCTTATTAATAATGCATGTTAAGTACAACTGATAGGCGCTCTTGTCATCTTAACATCACCGAGAGTGTTAGAGCAAAGAGGCGTGCATGTGGCAACATGATCACATACAGTCCCTTCTGCTGGGTAATTGGCAATGAAGGGACTGGAGGTGAATCTTCACTTTTCAGCTTAAGTTAGTGGTTCTTCAGCATCAGTGAGCAGAAAAAACATCTGAGGATGATTCTAATTCAAAAGGTCTCCCTCCCTTCCTTCCTCCCGATAAATATCTCTTAAGTTCCTGCCATGCATCAGACAATGCCTTAGGTCTCGGAATCAGCATATTAACAAACCCTCTGAATTATTTTTTGGCAGGTGGTTTAGAGAACACATTGTAGGAGGAGCTGGCCTAAAGAAACCTGTAATCGATACAGTGGTTATCTCTCTAACGTTCATTTTATCCAGCTCCCCAACCCATACAACAGATGTTGTATTGTGTTTATGTATCTACCCTTCTCTGCTCAGTCACGTGCTTCAGGAGAGGCTGGCCGGAGACCCAGGGGCTGTATCCGGACTGTTCTAAGGCAATCATGGTTTTCCTGTTTCCCTTTGCAGGGATTGGTTTAGACTTGACCATGTGACGTAGCTCTGACCAATCATACTGAGGAGAAGTCTGCGGGGGATGGCCTTTTCTTCTTCTGGACATGGTTGTATCCAGATGTAAAGTCTGGCACTGGGACAGTCACCTGACTGTCAAGGAGGGGGAGGCTAGCCCAAAAATGAAGCCTGCTCACCAGGGTGACAGAGCAGCAAGATGGAAAGAACTTGGACCTTGAGCATGTCATCGAGCCATGGAATTATCCAACCCTGGATCTGTCCTATTCTTGGACTTCTAGATGTAGGATAATAAATGTACTTGATGTTTCAGCCAGATGGGTATGGGATTCTTTTATACTCTCTGCTAAAAAAAAAAAAAAAAATTCTGAGTGGTATTGAATTAGTATGTGCACTTTTGATTCAGGGGTTAAGATTTCTGTAATTTACTATTACATAATTGTAACATAATGTCTCTTGTGTGTTCCCTAGAAGCTGAGCCTGAGACAGGATTTAATGCATGTGAGTTATTGAGACTATGCCCTCAGGAGAAACCAGTAAAGGAGGGAGTGCAATGGAATAGGAAAAGGGGAAGAGATGAGCAACGATGTGGTTTCAGGCAAGGTCTGGTCTTGGCCTGATCCATGGGAGGTTCCGGTACCATAATGAACTGGGGTCCACTCGCCCAGTGCAGTAAAGTCAGACACTGACACCAAAATTTACAACAGGAGAAAAAGGCATTTTATTGCATGGCATCAAGCAAGGAGACCATACAGCTAACTCTTAAGACCTGAACTTCCAGATGGCTTATAAGCAAGGAGTTTTAAAGGCAGGGATACATTCCAGGAAAGCAGAAATTGTAGGCAAAAATATAAATCAATACATGGAAGTTATACATTGGTTTGGCACCTGGATGTGGCTCTCTCCAGGCCCCTCAGGAAGAAATTTAGAACGAAGAATGGTGGTGGTCAGAGTTCAGTTTTCAGTTGTCCCTTATCTGAGGTCTATGGCAATTTTAATCTGGTGGGAGTTTCTGAAAAACAATTCAAGAACATATGTTAAGTTGTTATCTTTTAGTTTCTATAGAGAATCAAAACACCTTGTGACTCTGGCTTGCTTGGGAGACTATTATTACTATCTTCTTGTTTATCAGGTTGCTCATTTACTTTTTAAGGCTAGCTAGGTGCCTAGAACTTCCCTTAAAGGGACTCAAGATTTTTCTTTTATTTCCATGCTGTGCCCACCCTATCCACAGCCCTTTAAGAGGGGTCTCCTGCTCTGTCTCAGTTCTGGAGCTACACTGTTAATAGGATAGCCACTAGCCACAGGTAGCTATTTAAATTTAAATTAATTAAAAGGAATTAAAATTTTAAAGTTCAGTTCTTTCATCATATGCCAAGTGCTCAGTGGCCACAGGAGAAACCCACAGGTAAATTCTTTAGCCGTAGCACTCATACTAGCTCCAAACTCATCATCAGCTAAAAGTTTTATATCTGGGGATAAAACCAACTGTGACCACTACCCCTGGTGTCTAAGCAGACATAAGCTGGGATGCAATGCTATTGGCAGAGTGGTTGGGCAATACGCCTTCCTTGGGGATCCACATTGGGAATTTAGAATCCCCTGGATTGCTCCTGAGAAGCACTTTTAATCCCTAACAATCCCCCTGGGATTCAGACACATACTAACTATATAAGCATATCTGATGGATGGGTTTCTCTAGTGATGCCCAGATTGCAGGAGAGACAATGGAAGCTCAGAGAGAAGACTCTCAGAGAGAAAGGAACCTGGCACAATGAGTAAGACCTAGAAAAAAGTGCCTGGATATCAAAGAGGGCTGGTGACTCTGGACAGAACTTGGAGCTGACCCTGGAACTGTCTCATCCAGCTACTGTATCCTATAAGAAAGAAGATGAAGGTATAAATTTTTATTAAGTGCTCATCATGCTTCAATTAATATAATACCTGTGTCTAAACATTGGTTACCTTTTCATGTGACACCAATTTTTTAAGAAGAAAAATTTTCTTAGAAACAGGTTCTCACTATATTGCTCAGGCTGGTGTCAAACTCCTGGCTCAAGTGGTCCTCATGTCTCAGCCTCCTGAATAGCTGAGACTGTGGCACTTGCCACTGTGCACAGCGTGACACCAGTTTTGTAATGCCATCTTCTATAAAAAGAATAGAAGATAATTCAGTCTCTCCTCTTGTTTTTTTTTGTTTTTTGTTTTTTGCAGCACTCTCTCCTCTTGCATGGTTGATCAAAATTTGGCTTTTATTTTTGCTACTTTAGAAACATTTCTTTTTGCTTCACAACTTGTTATGGCATATGCCACATCTCTCTCTTCTTCCTCAGTTCCTTGCTCAGGGGTCCCTTCTTGCCTGGCGTAAAGTTCTCAGATGAAACAGCCACGTGATCTCACTCTCCATGGCCTGTGAATAGCGGCTACCAGAGCAGCTGGTCCAGCGCAGGTCAAATCTTCACTGCCCTGTCCCATCACTGGTTTGGTTTAGGGGTGGGGGAGTGCAGGAGGAGGGAGGAGTCATAGATGCCCCTGAGCAGGAAGCAGAGGAGCTTCTCATTCAGAGTCTTCTTCTTGAGGTCAAAGAATCCAGGGAGTGACTGACATACCCACTCAGTGCACATCAGCCCAATGTCCACCTGCAATGTTGCCTAGGGGCTGTCACTGAAGCCCACTTTGCTCACCCGTGTGGCAAGCTGCAGATGACCAGGAATTACTGCCCCTGTCCCCCAGTAGCTTTCAGCCAATGATTGATTAGTAGGAGTTAGTGTATAAATACTGAGAAAGGAAATAGCTATCTGAGCTATGTGAGGTATGCCAAATTTATCAGGCTTAGAGAGACCTGAGTGCAGGACTACAATCATGCCCCCTCCCTCCCCATCCATGCCTAAAGATATTTTGTCCTGGCTAGCTGCCCTAACCATTATCTTCATGTTTCTGGAATTTATGATATAAAGAGAATATGTAGCCCATCTATAGGTTATGCTATTATTATTTTTTTAATTTCAGGATATTATGAGGGTACAAATATTTTGGTTACATTTTATGACTTTGCCTCACCCAAGCAAGGATTAGAGGCGTGCCCTTCCACTGGTTATGTTATTTTAATGTAAATTCTTGGTAAACAACTTAGAAATTGCCTCTTTTCTTCTCTAAAAACCTACTTGTGCAAAGATGTGGAATCAACTTGAGTGCTCATCAATTCACGAGTGGATTAACAAAATGTGGTTTATGTACACCATGGAGTACTACTCAGCCATAAAAATAAATGAATTAATGTCTTTTGCAGCAATTTGGATGGAACTAGAGACTATTACCCTAAGTGAAGTATCTCAAGAATGGAAAAACAAACATGGCATGTACTCTCTAATAGTTTATAACTAATCGAGGTGCACACATGGGCATGGAGAGAAGTAAAAGTCATTGGAAATCAAGGGGAGGAGTAAAAACCTACCTAACAGGTACAATGAACACTATTTGGGTGATAAGCACACTAATAGCCCTGACTTAAGCATTATGAAAGCTATCCATGTAACAAAAACATTTGAACATCCTTAATATTTTGAAATAAGAAAACACAAACCAAGAAACAACAACAAAAAACCCTACTTATGGCACAGTAGCTCACACCTGTAATCCCAACATTTTGGGAGGCCAAGGTGGGAGGATTGCTTGAGGTCAGGTGTTCAAGACCAGCCTGAGTAACATAGCATGACCTCTTTTCTATAAAAAATTTTAAAATTTGCCTGGGTGTTGGCACATGCCTGTAGTCCCAGCTAGTTGGGAGGCTGAGACAGGAGGATCACTTGAGCCCAGGAGTTTGAGGTTTCATTGAGTTATGATGATGCCACTGCACTCTAGCTTGGGCAACAGAGTAAGACTATGACTCCTTAGCCTCCCCCAAAACCCACTTGTAATTGCTGCTAATCATAGTGCATATCCAAGGCAACTTGAATCTATGCTCTTGGGTGGCCATCCTCAACTTTTGCATTTGAATAAACTTTTTTTTCTTTTTTCTTTTCTTTTTTTAAATTATTTCAGCATATTATCGGGGTACAAATGTTAAGGTTGTGTATATTGCCCATGTCCCCCGTCTCCCCTTGAGTCAGAGCTTCAAGCTGAATAAACTCTTTTTAAACTAGATTCTGGCCATGTTTGTAATCCAGGGACCCTAATCCCAGCGTTTTTGTAGGTTGAGGCAGGAGGATTGCTTGAGGTGAGGAGTCTGAGACCAGCCTGGACTACACACTAAGACCTTATCTCTACCAAAACAACAACAACAACAACAACAAAAACTGGCCAGGCATGGTGCCACTTGCCTGTAGTCCCAATTACTCAGAGGCTGAGGCAGAAGGATCACTCAAGCCCAAGTGTTCAAGGCTACTGTGAGCTATAATCATACTACTACACTCCATCCAGCCTGGGCCACAGAGTAAGAACTTGTCTCTTAAAACAAAACAAAACAGAGAACAAAAACTATATTCTGACCTCTGATTATTTTAGGTTGGCAATACCAAAGCTCTTCATGCTTTGGGTAGGATACTTGAGCATGTGAGTCTACACTGGCTCCAAGAGTTCCCATCGTGACTGAGCTACAGTTGTCCTCATGGTAATTGGCTTGATAACATCCATGCCTCCTTTATTTTGCCACCTTCTCCTCCTTTGGTGTTTCTTTGCCTCCCAAATGAACGAGTTGCACTTGAGTCATGTCTCAGCAGCTGCTTCTGGGGATACTCAACTAAGGCACTGTATAAAGTCCACCAGAGGCAGCTGTCACTGGGGACTGGGTGATGTGGGCATCATGCTGCCAGCCTGCTGCCTAGCTTAAGCCCTAGGACCATCAGCAGGGCACAGAGACCAGGCTGGCATGCTGTACCTTCACATCTTCAGAACGGTTAATTTAAGTCTGGAGTAAAGATTGTTAACAATAGTAGATTATAATACAAGTCACTCCCATATCATTCTTTTTTTTTAAAGTATTGATTGCTTGAGACAGAGTCTCACTCTGTTGCCCGGGTGAGTGCCATGGTATCAGCCTAACTCACAGCAACCTCAAACTCCTGGGCTCAAACGATCCTCCTGCCTCAGCCTCCTGAGTAGGTAGAATTACAGGCATGCACCACCATGCCCAGATAATTTTTTCTATTTTATGTAGAGATGGGGTCTCACTCTTGCTCAGGCTAGTCTTTTTTTTTTTTTTTTCTTTTTGAGACAGAGTCTCACTTTGTTGCCCAGGCTAGAGTGAGTGCCTTGGCGGCAGCCTAGCTCACAACAACCTCAAACTCCTGGGCTCAAGCAATCCTCCTGCCTCAGCCTCCCGAGTAGCTGGGACTACAGGCATGTGCCACCATGCCCGGCTAATTTTTTCTATATATATTAGTTGGCCAATTAATTTCTTTCTATTTATAGTAGAAACAGGGTCTTGCTCTTGCTCAGGCTAGTTTTGAACATCTGACCTCGGGCAATCCGCCCGCCTCAGCTTCCCAGCTCAGGCTGGTCTTGAACTCCTGAACTCAAGCTATCCTACTACCAAGGCCTCCCAGAGTGCTAGGACATTCTTATCCATTGTCTGACTCCGGTGTTTACCTCTCAATTGGTTCACAACTTGAAAGGAGACTGGGAAGTCATTAGTTGAGCCTCCTGAAACTGTTACATTAATAAGAAGCATGGTAAAAAGATAGGAATTCAAAATCCAGGGAGATGGGGCAGAAGGTGGCCAGATGCTGGCCACTGGCCTAATCCACACTCTGTAAAGGAGGAGGCAGAATGGGGTAGTAGGCAGCATACCAGCGTAAGAATTTAGAAATAGAGACAAGGCTGAAGCCAAATATTCAGAGCACATGGTGTTGTTTCGCAATCCTGTTGATGAGACTAGAGCTCAATTATTAGAACTGGGTCACTGATGCATAGCTTGTGGGGCAAGAGCTAGTCAAATGCCTCCTTATCAGGCCACGATTGGGTCTAGGGGCAGGAGGCTGGGCTGCAGCTGGGGACTTAGTAAACCCAGCTGTGGACAGAAACGGAGAAAACAGGCTGGTACTGATAGATTCTGCAATCAAGTATTCAAAAGACTGGCACAATTCTATCCTTCTTGTTTGTAGAGGGGCAACAATGTGCTTTGTCCAGCCACAGAAAGGAAAATACCATTCATTACTCCCTTTTCTCAGATTTTACAGACATTAGCCTTAAAAGCCTAACTTGCCTCCTCCCTCTTTCTCTGTTAAGGTTCACCAATCAAGAAGGAACACAAGCTGCTTTCGATGACTTAAAATTTGCCCTGATCCGCCAGGACTCTGGCAGTTACAAGTGAGAGAAACCCAAGGAAAACCAGCTTATGCAGAAAGAGAATTTTTGGTTCGGATTACTGGGAAGGATCCTGGGCTAGTTTAGAGGGTAGAAAGAAGAGTCGAAGAATCTAAGGCCTCAGGGACTGGAACTGTGGACTCACTGCCAAGACTCTCTATCCAGTTCTCAACACAGTTTGTCACCACTTTTCTTTCCGTATTAATTTTATTCTCTCTGATGGCAGACAGGCCTTTACAACAACTTAAATTCCCCCAGCAGCCCAAAAGTTACATATTCTCTACCTTAACGATACCAGCAGGAAGCTATCTATGGCACTTCCCTGGAAGGACATTGATAGTGCCGCCTGAGTCTTATGCCTATTTCATGGCCCAGCACATAATAGACAATCGATAAACACTCTTGCATGAATAATAGCAGCCTGTGTGACAGATACAGCTCTTATTGTTGTAAATTAATAAATTTTAGTGTGTGTCTCTATCTGAAGGTGCTGGTTCATGTGCACTTGCTTCGGAGAGATGCCTGTTTTCAGTGTTTTGAGGAAACAGTTTCTGAGCCTGTAAAACTGAGAGCTTTGGTAAATTCAGCAAGGTAATTAAATGCCACTTTGGGGGGTTTCCTGGATAACAGGCTACTTCCTCAGATGACCACCTACACCAGGGGTCCACAAACTTTTTAAACAGGGGGCCAGTTCACTGTCCCTCAGACTGTTGGAGGGCTGGACTATAGTTTAAAAATAACTATGAACAAATTCCTATGCACATTGCACATCTTATTTTGAAGTAAAAAAAAAAACAAACAGGCACAAACACCTGCATGTGGCCCGCGGGCCATAGCTTGAGGACGCCTGACCTAGACTGTGTTGATGGAATATGCCTTTCCCTAGTTGAATCTCTACACTGAGAACTTATCTATGAAATATATATTTTTCAAACTTATCTTCATAATATCATTATAAAATAATTACAGTGAGATAAAATCTTATTTTCTCCATTTAATAAATAGCTAGGGAGGTCCAGGCATAGGTTGGGTTAAGTCCGTGTTTTCCAAGGTATGTTTTCCAGAGCACAAGCCCCCTAGGTGACCCATAAAGAGGGGTTTTGTGGTGAATTATGCTTGGGAAGCCACTGAATGATTCACAATACACTTTAGTATATTAAAGGTTCAGAAAGAAAGAGCAGTTAAGGAACCTATATGAACTAAAATCTGCTTAATATTGATCAAAAGGATTTTTCAAAATGATTGGACCCTAAATCTCTTGCTTGAGTATATATCTTCTCTTATTCCCTCCTGTTTTCATAGAAGACCTGTCTCTTTCCACCTAAGGCAATCCCTCCTATCCTCCCCTCCATTCTCACGAATTTTCTGTTTCTCAAATGTTCTCTCTACCTCCTTTTCCTATGGGTGGTATCAGCTCCCTGCTCTTGCTAATCTTTAAGTTGCCTCATCATCCCCTGTTTGGCTCTTTGGCTTTTTCAACACCTATGTAACTAGTTCCCCATACCTGGTATGGGTTATATTTTCCTGATTTGACCCTGTCTGATGATGACACATGTGGTATTAGAAAACAGGGGATGGTGGGAAGGAGAATATTTGAGAAACAGGCAAATTCTACTTGACTTGTTAGAATACCTTGAAGTCAAGGCACCGCAGGGAAAGGAGTGGAGACCAGGAGGCAATGGTAGTACATCCATGTTTATGAGTTCTTACCTAGCCATCACTGTAACAGCACTTTCCTTTGAAAGCTAATGTTCTCTACACTAGGGGTTGTGGTAAGGTTTTATGAATGAAAAACAGGGAAGGTTACAGAGGACAACTCATCTCCCTGCATATGAGTGATTCTCTCTGGTTGTTGTCAGGAAGCCACAAATAAGTCAGGGCTGCCATCCAGCTGCATGTGGTGGGGATTAGATGAGTTGACCCTCAATAGAAACCTCTTCATCTGGGGACAGGTTTGGCACAACTTCCTTTGCCTACATCTATAACCTGTCCTGGGTTGGGACAGCTGCTAGTTGTCACACTAGGTGGCTGGGGCCTATTGTTGAATGTCAATATTTTCACAGTCATCCTACACTGCTATGCTATGGCATTTGTCCCTTGGCCCTGGGACAAATTTTCATACATAAGAGCATGTCTTCCTCTTTCAAAGAGTGTTCAAACTAGTGGTAGGTCAGTGCACTCTGCATAATGCCCTTTCAAATGGGGAAAGAATAGAATTCTGGAACCATATGTTGCTTCAGGGACAATTAGAGATGCCAGTTTACTGAGCACGATATTTGCAAGATGATTCTGCAATGAAATGTAAGCCTTAAAGTCTCAAACTAGTAAAATATGTTTATTCAGAATATTGCATGAATATTTGTGTATGTGTGTTAAAATCTATCACCCTTAAAGTGTCCTGTGATGAAGACAGAAGATGAGAATTATACTGTGCATGAAGTATAGACAATACTGAGGCTGAGAGTGCTGGGCAGATGGGAAGTTTCATAAATAAGGACACCCATAAATTAAGGTGTCTCTTGAGTTCTCTGGAGGTTGATCTGGAACTGCCAGTCTTTGGGTGTGCCTCACTGGGGAGTTAACTGGTACAAGAGCCATCTGGGTTAAGAGAACTCTCCAGGAGAAGCAACGCCTCTCTTCCACCTTTCATAGGATGAAGAGGCAGGTTGGCTTGGGGCGGGGTAGGTGGAGCTTTAGGCTGAGGCTAGAGGCCCAACTATCTGCCCAGTGTGAGGAGAGGGTGACCCAACCCTCTTCTGGCTGACAACAGGCAGCTATTGGGTAATTACCCCTGATAGAAGGAAGGCATACATGCTCATTCTCCTCCGAAAGCCTGTAAAGTGTAGCCATAAACATTCCAGACCTTTCCAAAGTGGAACGGCACTTGTCCTTTTGCATGTAGGTTGAAAAGTCAAGCTTGGCCAAGCACAATGGCTGATGCCTGTAATCCCAGCGCTTTGACAGGCCAAAGTGGGGGGATTGCTTGAGGCCAGGAGTTTGAGACCAGCCTGAGCAACAGCAAGACCTCGTCTCTACAAAAAAAAAAAAAAAAAAAAAAAAAAAAAAGGATGTCGCGCCCGCCTCGCCAGCAAGGAAGACGCGGCAACAGGAGTTCTTCTGACCGTGCTTTAATGGGGTTCCCTTTAAACTTGCATGATGCGGAAGACCCTGAGCACAAGCTCTCACACACTTATATACTCTAAGGAAGGAGGGAAGTGATGGGGATAGGTTAAAAGCGTGCGAGGGTTATTACTGATAGGCCAAGCTAAGATCCTTCATATGCATACTTATAGAACGGGCCAGGACTTACTCTGCGCATGCGCTGAACTTGTTTACTACAGGCGGGCCACCGGAAATCGGCGCCATCTTGTAATGGCGTTGTCACCGCGCCCCACATCTCCCCCTGTTTTATTAATTTAATGAGAGCTGAGCAACCGTTCAGCACCGTCCTTCAACCGTGCGATCAAGGTTGCAGAGCCTCACTTTCACCAGCAACCACCTTACCTCGTGCAATGAGGAAAACTCGGAGGTGTGCAAAGGCTGGCTGTGGGATTGGAGACATGCCTTATCTGGTGCAATGGGAGAGATCCCTCAGAGTGCAAAGGCCATGTCTGCCAAAATACCTGGGGGTAGGAGCGCGTGCAACCCAAAACTAGGCTAACCCTTAAGCATGGTCAACCACACCTATGTAGGCTGTCCCAGTTCAAGCGCAGCAAATGCCTGTGCCAATACCACACAGAGTATGGCCCACAGCCAGCCGCAGCAAGCAGCAAGACGGCCGTGGCTGCAAGACCGAAACAGAGTCATATTTAGGCAAGCGGGTAACAATGGCAGAGGGGTGAAACGTGGCATTCTAACACAATGTATAATTGCACGTATTAGAGGAACAGTTCACATGTGTACCAGAGGGTTTTTCCGTGGATACCACCCAGATAAACGGGGGCCAAACACAGACAGGTGTAGGGGCAAAGGTCGAGTTTCGCCCTCCCGCAATCACCCTCACAGAATCTTCAAAAGAGTCGCTAAGATTCCATGCGAAACTAGCATTCCCTGCCATACCCCCAGCCACCAATGGACAGGGGGGCCAAGTCCGTGCAGCTTCCGTTAACCCCACACAAAACACAAAGTCCCCTTCAAGGAGAAGGATCTATTTCCCTAGGCGGGGGAAAACTGATGCGTCATGTGTCACAGGCAACGGCAGGGGAAGCACTGACAGGATCCCCCAGCGTGGCTCCACTGCCATCCTCGCGATCATCCATACTGTCGTCAGGAGGAGTAGCCACTGGGTCCCCATGCTGCTCTGGAGGCTGCTGCACCGTTCTAGTCAGCCGCGTGGGCACCCAGATGGGATTGTCCTGGTCCTGTGGAAAAATACAAATAGCTCCCCTGGATCTCATTAACACTGGATCCGGGCCTTTCCATAGATTAGACAACACATCTTTCCACTTCACTAATTCTTTCTGTGGCGGAGCAGGCGTGACATGCCTGTCTGCTGCCGAACGTCCTTTGACATCTAAATTTAAAAAATTTAAAGTAAAGAGAGCAAAGGAAAGGCGTCCTTTGGGTGATAGCCCTAGCTGTAGGGCATCTCCCCCTTTTTGTTTTTGTAAGTACATTTTGAGCGTGCCGTGAGCACGTTCCACGATGCCTTGTGCTTGAGGGTTGTAGGGAAGACCGGTACGGTGCTCCACACCCAAGCGAGTGCAAAACTGCTGAAAAGATTTTGAGGTATAAGCTGGGCCATTATCTGTCTTAATAACCCGGGGCTTGCCCCAGGCTGCCCAAGCTTCTAGGCAGTGAATGATAACGTAACTTGCCTTTTCTCCAGCCAGAGGCGTGGCATGAAGGACGCCTGAGCACGTGTCAACAGATACGTGAACATACTGAAGCTTCCCAAAGGATGGGACGTGAGTTACATCCATTTGCCACATATGTAGAGGACGCAAACCCCTAGGATTCACGCCCGTATGAACAACAGTGCGATAAGGAGCACAACTTGGACATTGCAGTACAATCTCACGAGCATCTGCACGCGTGATGCTGAACTTAAGTCGTAAGGTTTCAGCTGGCACATGATAAAGTTTATGAAAGTCTATGGCGGCGGCGTGGCCATCAGACACCCAGAGGGCGCGAGTGGCGCGATCTGCCATAGCATTTCCCGCAGCCATAGGTTCAGGTAACAAGGAATGAGCTCTGATATGCTGAATGGAAAATGGGTTTTTCCTATTTTGAATAGTATTCCTAATTTCTGTAAATACAGAAAAGACAGTACTCTTGGCAAGAATGTGAAAGGAGTTCTCTAACTGTTTAACTGCGTTGACCACATAAAAGGAGTCTGAGATGATGTTGATAGGTTCAGTGATGGTACTGAGAACCAGACCGACTACGGCACACTCTACTAGCTGAGGAGAAGAATAGTTAAACTGTTTTGTATACACCTTGTCCTGAATGACATAGCTCCCAATACCTGTCTTAGAGCCATCGGTATACACATTCAAGGCATCAACCAAAGGTAGCAGTGAAGTTACTCTTGGGAAAATAAGCTCGTTCCGCATTGCAAACTGCAACAAGGCATGTTTGGGATAATGGTTGTCAATGCTCCCTGGAAAGGTGCATCTCAATATGGCCCATGCATCAAGAGTGGCACATAGGGTGTTTACCTGATTGGCAGTATATGGACAAATCAGGCTATCAGGGTGACGTCCAAAATGGGACACAGCCAAACTAATACCTTTTAAAGCTATCTCGGCCACACAGGTAGGATAATGGCCAATCACCTTTCCTGGAGAGGCTTGAGGATGCACCCATAAAAGGGGACCATCCTGCCAAAGCACTGCCGTAGGGAGCGTAGGAGAAGGGAGTACACAGAGGGAGAAAGGATCATGGTGTTGAATGCACACTAGTTGCGCCTTTTGAATGGCTTCTTCTACCTTATGAAGAGCCTTTAGGGCCTCAGGAGTCAAAGTTCTAGGAGACGTGATGTGTGAGTCTCCCTCTAGAATCTGAAATAATGGCTTCAGTTCTGCTGTGGTAAGACATAGGAAAGGTCGAAGCCAATTGATATCCCCTAGCAGTTTTTGAAAATCGTTTAATGTTTTTAAGGCATCTCTTCGGATGGACAGTCTTTGAGGCACAATTTTGTCAGGGAGAATGCTACTACCAAGAAACGCGCCTACTTCTCCCTCTTGCACCTTTTTTGGAGCGACCAGCAAGCCTTTTTCCTTTAAGTGAGCCTGAAGGGACGCATAAGCTTGGCGAAGTACGCCATTATCACAATGACACAAGAGAATATCATCCATATAATGTATAATTCTTACCTTTGAAAACTTCTGCCTAACTGGCTGGATAGCTGAGGCCACATAAAGTTGGCACATAGTGGGACTGTTAGCCATGCCCTGAGGCAAAACCTGCCATTGATATCTTGCATCAGGCTGCTCATGGTTTATGGAAGGAAGCGTGAATGCAAATCTGCTTTTATCTTGTGGATGCAAGGGAATAGAGAAAAAACAGTCTTTAATGTCCAGATAATTAGACTCCAATGTTTAGGCAAAGCTGAGAGAAGGGGCAGTCCTCTTTGAACAGGCCCCATAAGCTGCATCTGGGCATTAATTGCTCTAAGGTCATGCAACAGTCTCCATTTACCAGACCTTTTCTTAATCACAAAAATAGGAGTATTCCAAGGAGAATGAGAGGGTTCAAGATGCCCAAGAGTAAGCTGCTCTTGCACTAGCTTATGGGCCGCGAGTAACTTTTCAGAGGGTAAGGGCCACTGAGGTACCCACACTGGCTCCTCTGTATTCCAGGGTATGGGCAGAGGATCCCCAGCAGCCCCTAAGAAAAACCCAGCCCTTGCTTAGAAGGTCATGGCACAGGCTCTATAGGTTCAGTTCTTCCCTGCAAGTTCCTCCCAAGCCCTTTACCTGGGACACAGCCCATGCCCTTCATCAGCTTTTGACTTTGAACAGAATAGTCATTGGTCAATTTGAAGTCCAATTGCCGTAGCAAATCTCTACCCCAAAGATTCACAGGCAAAGGCAGAACATAAGGTTGAAAACTACCCTCTCTACCCTCATTATCCTTCCATTTCAGCGTCTGGGCGCTGATCACTGGAGAGGATGCATATCCCAATCCCTGCAGAGTCTGAGCTGAGGGGGCCAATGGCCACGTTTTTGGCCACCAGCGTTCAGAAATTATACTAGTGTCAGCTCCTGTATCTAGGAGGCCTGTAAATGTCTTTCCTTGTATGGTTAAGTCCATAGTAGGACGTTCATCTAAATTCAATGACAAATATGCACAGTTTCCTCCAGAGGAGCCAAAACCTTTTTCTCCTCTGATTTTTTGTTTACTAGGGAATAAAGAATGGAGGCTAGGTAAAATTAGCAACTGTGCTATCCGGTCTCCTGGATATATGGAAACTATGCCTCTAGTGGAAGAGCAAAGAATTTTTACTTGCCCTTCAAAATCTGAATCAATAACTCCTGGGTGAATTATTAATCCCTGCAGAGTTGATGAAGACCTGCCGAGGATGAGTCCTACCGTATTATTAGGTAACGGTCCCTTAAAATCAGATGGGACCGGTTGGCACCCCATGAGGGGGGTTAATACTGTTGTGGTGGTGGCACAGAGGCCCAATCCTGCAGAACCTTTAGTGGCTCTCCTTGGCTCCCCGGAGGTGCTAGGAGCGACCTCTCCTGGGTATTCCCCTGCATGGCCCCATATATTTGCGGGCCCTGGGGTCGGGGGCCCCACCATCCGTTTTTTTGCTTAGGTACAGGCTTTCCATTTTGATCCCGAACTATGGGATTTCCATCCTTATCCTTCATCGAGCGACATTCAGAAGCCCAATGTCGCCCCTTGCCACAGGTAGGGCAGATGCCTGGCTGTTTGTTAGAGGAGCTCCCTTGCTTAGGAGGTGCTCTACATTGCCTTTTAAGGTGCCCAGGTTTGCCACAATTGTAGCAATTGCGTTCCTGCTTTGCTTGAGTTGCTAAAACAGCGGCCGCCAGGCCACTATTGGTCAGGGGACCCCCTATCTCTCTGCATGCTTTTAGCCAGGCATTAAGGCCTTTATTCTTCCAAGGGGCAATTGCATTACGGCATTCCGTAGTGCACTGCTCAAAGGCAAGCTGCTCAATGAGCGGCATGGCTATGTCTAGATCCCCAAATACCCTTCCTGCTGCCTCTACTAGCCTAGCTACAAAGTCTGAGAATGGTTCAGCAGGGGCCTGGATAATTTTTGTCAAGTTACCCCTGACCTCCCCACGATTGGGCAAGCTCTTCCACGCCTTAATGGCTATGGAGTTGATCTGGGCATATACCTCCTCTGGGTAGGCGACCTGATTGTTGACCCACTGCCCCTGCCCTGTGAGCATGTCAAAATTCCATGCTGGTTGCCCACGCTGGGCGTTTCTCCGGGATTGCTCCATGCACTCTTCCTGGTTAATGGACTTCCAATCTAAATACTGACCTGTAGTCAGTACTGCCTTGACGAGCTAACTCCAATCTCTGGGCGTCATTGCTGAATTGCCCAGTCTCTCTACCAAAGATAAGGTGTAGGAGGCCCCATGTCCCCAGTTTCGGACAGCCTCCGCCAGCTCTTTTAATTGCTTGGCGTTTACTGGCTCCCAGCCCCTTTGATTATCATTCTCAAAGACAGGAAAGGTAAGAAACAGCTCTTTTCGCTCTTCAGGGTGAATGAATGAAGCACCCTACAGTGCGCCTCTCTGCCTGGGGCTAACGCTTATTTCCTCATAAGGCGGGGCAGACGGAGATGGGCGATACCGCTCATACCCTGCCGCTTCCTGTTCCAAAGTAGCTTCCTCCTCTGAATCTAGCTCCTCCCCCGCCTCCTCCCCTGAACTTGAGGAAGTAAGAGAAGAGGAAGAAGAGGAATCATCCTCAGAAATATTTAATTTTTTAAATTTTGACAGAAAAAGGCTATCTCCTCTGTCTTCTGTCCTGTCCTTTCCTTTGTTATTTTTATTCCTGGTACTTTTACATTTCTTTCTCTCCCTTTTCTTCTTTCTCTCCCTTTTCTTCTTTCTCTCCCTTTGCAGGTCGGGCTGCGCTTTCCCTCCCTGCGTTTTCCTTTTTTGAGCTCTATATTCCTTTTTTCCACCTTTTACCGCGGTACCTCCCTTACTGCTTCTCTCTGAGCTTGCTTCTTGCAAGTCACTCAGTGCACTTTGGCTAGCTGCTACGCGCGGGCCTGAAGTCTCATCATACAGGCATTTCATGATAATAGGCCACAAAAGGTGCCGCAGCAGAATATTACCCATTTTTTGGAAGCAGGGGAGTTTTGGCCGTCCCACACGTCAGTTCTGAACTCACCTCTGTCGAGGTCGTCTCCGCTGGTGCCTCAAAGTTGTTTCAATTCCTGGGTTTCGGCACCACTTGTCGCGCCTGCCTCGCCAGCAAGGAAGACGCGGCAACAGGAATTCTTCTGACCGTGCTTTAATGGGGTTCCCTTTAAACTTGCATGATGCGGAAGACCCTGAGCACAAGCTCTCACACACTTATATACTCTAAGGAAGGAGGGAAGTGATGGGGATAGGTTAAAAGCGTGCGAGGGTTATTACTGATAGGCCAAGCTAAGATCCTTCATATGCATACTTATAGAACGGGCCAGGACTTACTCTGCGCATGCGCTGAACTTGTTTACTACAGGCGGGCCACCGGAAATCGGCGCCATCTTGTAATGGCGTTGTCACCGCGCCCCACAAAAGGAAAGGAAAAAAGAAAAAGAAAAATCAGCCAGGTGTGGTGGAGTGCAACTGTAGTCCCAGTTATCTGGGAGGCTGGGGCAGGAGGACTCCTTGAGCCCAGGATTTTGAGGTTGCAGTGAGCTATGATAATGCCACTACACTGTAACCCAGAAAACAGAGTGAAACCCTGTTTCAAAAAAAAAAAAAACCAAAAACAAAACAAAAGTCTAGCTTGATCCTTTTAGTAATACCTCAATGCCTTGAACTTTCTTCATTTATTCCTATAGGAGCCTAGAACCCAGAAACCTTGGTTAAGATAAAAATCCTTGGCTTATATGCTGAAAATAAATTTCCACATTTAAGAAAACGTCAACAAAAAGTCTTCATTTTTAAAATTTAATTTTCTTAAATTATGATTGCAACACTGTAAAAATTATTGATGACAGGAAAAAAAAAACATATTGTCTACAATTTCTACCCTTCCTCCTAAGGAGGCAGCTCCTAGTAACCAGAGGATCTTTTGTTTGCTAAGTGCAGAATCTTCCTGGCAAGTTCCTTGTAGCAATTGCCTCTCCTGCACAGGAGGACAGAGTTAAGTGACAAATGTAGAAATGCACGATTGGAGAAGTAGGAAAGAGAAAGCTCTGCTTCAGGAAAGGAGAGACAGAGATAGCCAAAATCCCTGGGTTGGGTAGAGAAGGCTGAGCCAAATGGCCGAAGTCTGTATGGGGAGGATTAAGACAGCAACCCAGAGGGCAGTGGGCAGAGTTATTTGGGGAGAAAAGATATCTTTAATAAGATTATTTGAAGTGAAATACTGTGCACTCTACAATGCAAACTATGCCCTTTGTTCCCTATAGAAAATCTAGACTCTAGAAATTCTAGATTCGAGAGTAAAATATCACACTTTTCATAAGACAGAGGGGTCAGCTGATTGTTTGAGGCAAACATATTTTGCTCTTGCTCTGTAAATCTATCTTGTCCTTCCTCAATAAACTTCATTTCATGCTTGCCTTGCTTTTGGTGTGTCTGGTCGTTCTTTGGCCAAGACCGCATCAAGAACCGAGAACAGAAGAGACATCTATGACCCTATTTAAAATTTTATTTTTAAAAAAGAGTAAAATATCCATTTTTCAGTAGTATGTGGTAGAGTGCTTTTTTTTGGAGATTTGATTAAAGTAGTATGCTGTTCTGAGATTGAGGCAGGAAGGGTACAGCTTTTATTGACCCTTGGGGGTCAGCTACATGCTGGTCATATAAAAGTATTATATTCTCATTTTAAAATTTCAAAACATACAGAAATACACAAAGTAAAAAGTGAAATTTTCACTCTCCCTGTTTTGATTGATCACACTGTTTAGATTTAACCTATCTGCAACTAATAGTTTGGTATTTTTTTGTTTTTGTTTTTGTTTTTTTTTTGAGACAGAGTCTCACTTTGTTGCCCAGGCTAGAGTGAGTGCCATGGCATCAGCCTAGCTCACAGCAACCTCAAACTCCTGGGCTCAGGCGATCCTCCTGTCTCAGCCTCCCAAGTAGCTGGGACTACAGGCATGTGCCACCATGCCCAGCTAATTTTTTGTATATATATTTTTAGTTGTCCAATTAATTTCTTTCTATTTTTAGTAGAGATGGGGTCTTGCTCAGGCTGGTTTTGAACTCCTGACCTCGAGCAATCTGCCCGCCTCAGCCTCCCAGAGTGCTAGGATTACAGGCATGAACCACCGCGCCCAGCCTAGTTTGGTGTTTATACTTCAATAATTTTCCTAAACATTTATAGACACATACACAATTGACTGATTATTTGGCTCAAAAAAAATTCAAGGTTGAAAATCATTTTCCTTTAAAATATTGAAGGGGCCAGGCGCAGTGGCTCACACTGGCAATTCCAGCACTTTGGGAGGCCGAGGCAGGAGGAACGCTTGAGGCCAGGAGTTTAAGACTAGTTTTGGTTACATAGTGAGACCCTGTCTTTACAAAGAAAAAAAAAATTAGCTGGGTGCGGTGGCGCATGCTTGTAGTCCCAGCTACTCAGAGGCTGAGAAAGGAGGATCGCTTGAGTCCAGGAGTTTGAAGCTTAGTATGATTGTGCCACTGCACTTTAGCCTGGGTGACAGAGTGAGACCCTATCTCTAAAACATATATGCACACACACACACATACACACATGTATAAAAGGTATTGGCCTGTTTAACATGTTAAAATTAATGTTTGAGTAGTTAATACACACTTGGAGGATGAATTCAAAGGTAAAAAGGATATAAAAGTAAATCTCTTCCCCACTGGTCCTTCTAGCTACCTAGGTTCCTTCATTGGTGGTAACTATTGTTAATAGTTTACATTTCTTTCTTTCTTTTTTTCTTTTCTTTTTTAAGAAACAGAATCTCATTCTCTCACCCAGGCTGAAGTGGAATCATAGTTCACTGCAGCCTCGAACTCCTGGGCTCAAGCGATGCTCCCACCTTAGCCTTTTGAGTAGCTGGGACCATAGGTGGGCACCATCACATGTAGCTAATTTTTAAAGTTTTTTGTAGAGACAGGGTCTTGCTATGTTGGTCTCGAACTCCTGGCCTCAAGAGATCCTCTGCCTCTCAAAGTGTGGGATTATATGCATGGGCCACCTTGCCCAGCCTACTGATTTCTCATGTGTCTTTCTAGATACATTCTGTAATATCCATGTGTTCACCAATATGTATATTTATGCATATAATTTTTAGTCATACTAACGGTAGCCATACTATTGAATACATATACAATAGTGCACATTGACTTCTCACTTAACAATAAATCTTGAGATCTTCCCATATCTGTATACAAAGAGGTGCCTCATTCTTTTTTTTGGTGCCTATTTATTAGTTTTCTTGGCAAACTATTATTACTCTAAAATATACAGAGATTAAAAAAAATTTTTGGGCCGGGCGCTGTGGCTCACGCCTGTAATCCTAGCTCTTGGGAGGCCGAGGCGGGCGGATTGCTCAAGGTCAGGAGTTCAAAACCAGCCTGAGCAAGAGCGAGACCCCGTCTCTACTATAAATAGAAAGAAATTAATTGGCCAACTGATATATATATGAAAAAAATTAGCCGGGCATGGTGGCACATGCCTGTAGTCCCAGCTACTCGGGAGGCTGAGGCAGAAGGATCACTCGAGCCCAGGAGTTTGAGGTTGCTGTGAGCTAGGCTGACGCCACGGCACTCACTCTAGCCTGGACAACAAAGCGAGACTCTGTCTCAAAAAAAAAAAAAAAAAAAAAAAAAAAAAAAAATTTTTTTTTGAAACAGAGTCTCTCTCTGTTGCCCTGACTACAGTGCATTGGTGTCATTATAGCTCACTGCAACCTCAAACTCCTGGGCTGAAGTGGTCCTCCTGCCTCAGCCTCCTGAGGATTTTGTGTTATACTTAGAAAGTCCTTTAGCACTCCAAGATTATAATATCCTCTTACATTTTCTTCAAGTACTTCAATAACTTCATTTTTTAGGAATGAAGAATGAATCCACTTAATTTTTTTTTTCAAGATATCAACCTATTATCCAAACACTTTAATCCTTACTGGAGCTTTATGTTTGATATAATTACATGTCTTTATTTTAGAGATGAAGATACAGAAACAGAGAAGTCAAGTAATTTTCCCCATCACAAATAACAAATGGCAAAGTCGGTGGGATCTAAACATAGTCAGTTGACTTTAATGCCAATTTGCTTTTTCATTACTCTGTAGGGCCTTTCTTTTCCTTTCCTTTTTTTTTTTTTTTTTTTGAGACAGGGTCTTACTCTGTCACCTGGGCTAGAGTGCAATGGTGTCATCATAGCTCACTGCAACCTTAAACTACTGACCTCAAGTGATTCTTCTGCCTCACATTCTCTAGTAGCTGGGACTACAGGCAAGCACCACTATGTCTGGCTAATTTCTCTAGTTTTTGTAGAGATGAGGTCTTGGCCTTGCTCAGGCTGATGTTGAACTCTTGGCCTCAAGTGATCCTCCTAACTCATCCTCCCTCCCTCAAAGTGCTGGGATTACAGGGGTGAGCCACTGTGCCCACCATGTTCGGCCTTTCTACAGGAACCCACCACCCAATATCAATATGAGGCAAACACTCTTTTTTTTGTCACCTCTCCCACCCTCCCTCCCTCCCTGGCCTAGGCTGGGGGCTCCACACTCTGGGATTTTTTTTTTTTTTTTAAGTCACAAGTCAAACACAGTATCCAAATGTTTGCAAGAGCAAATTTGTTTACTTAGGAGTCTGAGTAGCAAGTTGTTACTTAGTAAGAAGTGGAGAATTTGACACTTTCTCACCTCTATTTTATCAACAGTTCTCTTTGTTACCAAGAGACTTCGTTCTTGAAATAAGGTTTATTTCTCAGCTCAGTGTTGGGTTTTTCCTGCAGATGATTGTTCTCATTAAAGTTTTGACTCATCAGCTGTATAAATATCTCTAGAACATGTCATGTAAACAAACACAAAGCTGTTAAAAATTAAGTTGAACAGCTTTAAAAAATTAGCAGAATGTGATTCAGTGAAAAGAAGGAAGTGTTATATATATTATAGTTGGAGACCAGGATAAAGGGCAAGAAGGCCTGAGGTCATTTTCCAATTCTATGACTGACATCACATGACTTGACTCTGGGCAAGTCATTTTTTTTTTTTTTCTCTTCTTTGTGCCTACTTTCAAACAGGGCCAATAGCAGTAATCAAACAGCCCCACACTTTCCCCTAGTTTACTTATTTTATGCCTACAATGGGAATTAAATTAAACACAACACAACACACACACAAAACCCTAAACTTATACCAGGATGAAAAGTTGGCTAAATTCCAGAGAGTCTGTTTAGATTCTGATGTGTAGACCTTTCTTCCATGGGAGATTTTCCAATTGTTTTATAATTTACATATCCTTACAATATTCTCTTGCAAAAGTAAATATTAAAAACATATTTTGAAGTGTTCTAATACATTAAAACATTGTAGTAATAAAGTATTTCAATCTCCAGGTCTTTGTCACTTATTACAATCAAAGTATCTCTCTCTCCCCTCTCCCTTTTTCTTTTTCTCCTCATCATTTTTATTGATTTTTTTTTTTGAGATAGAGTCCCACTAGACTGGACTAGAATGCTGTGGTGTCAGCCTAGCTCAACAGCAACCACAAACTCCTGGGCTCAAGTGATCCTCCTGCCTCAGCCTCCCAAGTAGCTGGGACTAGAGGCATGTGCCACCATGCCTGGCTAATTTTTTCTATATATTTTTAGTTGGCCAATTAATTTCTTTCTATTTTTTAGTAGAGACAGGGTCTTGCTCTTGCTCAGGCTGGTTTTGAACTCCTGACCTTGAGTGATCTGCCCGCCTTAGCCTCCCAGAGTGCTAGGATTACAGGCGTGAGCCACCGCACCCTCATCATCCATCTATCTATCTATCTATCTATCTATCTATCTATCTATCTATCTATCTATCTAATCTATCTATCTATCTTCCTTGATACAAGTGTTGGGAAATATAGTACATGAAGAACAACAACACAACTGGGGTGCTCTCACACTTGAGAATAGTGTTCTGAGTGTACAACATATGTATACATATATATTTTTTTGCAACCAAGAAAAAGTTCACAATGACAAGGAAACTTGAGTATAAATCAGTAAATCATTTTGGAGCAAAGAATTGGAGAGCATAGAGAAATCAATGTCAGTCAGAGTTTATTCCTCCACAGTAAAAGATCCAGAGGTGGTGCGGATGGTGGCATGGCCATGGGCTTTAGAGCCATGAAAGATCTATGTTCACATGCTGCCTCTACCATGTCTAAGCTGTGTAACTTTAAGTGAGATTCTTAACCTCTCTGAGCTTTAGATCTTTAACTTTAAAATTTTTCATATAGCAAAATTCAGTTTGCAGCATATAGGTTTTGAGTTTTGACAAATACATAGTTGTACATCTACCACTGTAGCTATGATATGAACTATTTCATCACCCCAAAGATTTCTTCATGCTGTTCTTTAGTAGCTAACCACACCCTCATCCCAGTCAACTCCTAGCCACCACTAATCTGTTCTCCCTCCCTATAGTTTTGCCTTTGCAGAATGTCATATAAACGGAATCATATAATATGTATGGCTTCCTTTGGGTCTGACTTCTTTCACTTAGCGAAACCTACTTGAGATCCATTCAGGTTGTTGCATGTATCAACAGTCCATTCTTTATACTACAGAGTAGTATTCCATGGTATGGATATACAGGTTTACAGACTGTTAATTTGCAGAGACCTGAGGCAGCATGACGCCGTGGAGAGGCTTAATGTTTCAACAACATTGTGTTAAACGTGATGAAGAGTTTCAGACCTGTCTTCCCTCTCCCTCTTTTTTGTGTCCTAGCAAGGTTATCTTTTCTTTCTTCCTTTTTTTTGGTAACATAATTAGCCCTCTTCTGATTTTTGTCTTTCTCTAGGTGATATCTTGGAACTCTACTTATGCATTTATTATTTATTATAGTCATATATATATTATAATATATATTTATATATGTATAAATATATATATTTTTAGGGTCCACATATAGGTATATATACACACAAATATATACACATGTATAAATGTAAAATTGGCAATCTTTGATGTATAATTGTGAATGTTGGGGTGAGAATGCATATTCGTTGTCTGGAGTTGGGAGCAGCTGAAGGCCTATCGACCTTTAGTCTGCTAAGAGATAAGTACTACTGGAAAAAGAAAAACCTCTCTGTAATTATATAAATTGTTCACTGTGAGATATAAGGGAACTTAAGAAAGGTGGTAAGTCAGTGTTCCAGGCCCCCCTCTGGTTCTAATACATTTGGGGATCAGAACATGGAATCTTAAGAGAGTTGTTCCTATTATCCCCAGTAAACAAAATTTCCTAAAATGTGATCAGCATATACTGTCAGGTTTTGATATCTGAAGCAATGTAAGTACTTTCAGATGACACCAAAGGTACACATGCAGAAGTAGGTTGCTGAGGGGCCAGGCATGGTAATCCTAGCACTCTGGGAGGTTGAGGCGGGAGTATTCCTTATATTCAAGAGTTCCAGACAGGGCTGAGCAAGAGGGAGACTCCGTCTCTACAAAAAAATAGAAAAAAATTAGCCGGGTGTGGTGGTGGGCACCTGTAATCCCAGCTACTCGGGAGGCTGAGGCAGGAGAATCACTTGAACCCAGCCCAGGTGTTTGAGGTTGCAGTGAAGTATGATGAGGACACTGCACTCTAGCCAGGGCGACAGAGTGAGACTCTGCCTAAAAAAAAAAAAAAAAGGGAGATTGCTGAGATGGATTTGAGAATTCACAGGCGGTCAAAGTTCATGGTGTCAAATGAATTACACACATAAATATTAGAATCCTGGCCGGGCGTGGTGGCTCACGCTTGTAATCCTAGCACTCTGGGAGGCCGAGGCGGGCGGATTGCTCAAGGTCAGGAGTTCAAAACCAGCCTGAGCGAGACCCTGTCTCTACTATAAAAATAGAAAGAAATTAATCCGCCAACTAATATATATATATAAAATTAGCTGGGCATGGTGGCGCGTGCCTGTAGTCCCAGCTACTCGGGAGGCTGAGGCAGAAGGATCGCTGGAGCCCAGGAGTGTGAGGTTGCTGTGAGCTAGGCTAACGCCACGGCACTCACTCTAGCCTGGGCAACAAGCGAGACTCTGTCTCAAAAAAAAAAAAAAAAAAAAATAAATATATATATATATATATATATTAGAATCCTGTAGGCTGATTGCAGGTGTTAGGAGTAAATTTGGACTCCAGGAATCTGTGTCTTCCACAGGGTGTGATCTTTTATCATCTCCAGGGCTCCCGCACTTAGAATGATAAGGAAAGATTTTTGAACGAATACATGAAAATACACGATTTCAGTGAAATAAAGAATAAAAGCAGGTGTCCAACCGGGTGAGGTCTTACAATATTGTCCTGAAACATGACCCTGGGCACCTGGTACCAGGGACTTCCTGATCCCTGGAAGAGGCCAGGAAGGGAAGGGGGCCCCTCTGGGGAGCAGTCAGGAGTACTAAGCACTAAAGATACAGCATTCTCACCACAGCTACTGAACAAAAGCCCACCATGCTTCAGGGCCCAAGTCAGGTTCCCTGGATCCCTCTTGGGGTCCATCCTGGATGTTCACCCCTGTTTCTTGCCGTGGGCTTGTCCTCACTGTCGCCCTCAGTAGAAGCAGCATTCTCCCCGCCTAATTTCGCAGCGCCCCCCAAAGACCAGGTGAGAGTCAGGATAGTGCGCAGACCGGTCCTTGCTGCGGCTCTGAGCCGCGAGGTGCACCTCCGCACGCCGTAAGTTGAGCCAGCCGCCAATCCTGCTCCTTCTTCATCCTCTCCTGCGTTGCGGGAGACAGCCCAACCGCGCATGTGCCGGCGTCGCCATGGCGCTGTTCCCTACGGCGCTCCGTAGAGCTCTCTCCGTGAGCTCCACGTAGGCCGCGCAGGCGCCCTGGGCGCACCGTTCACCTGCTGCCGTTGTCGTCGCCGCCGCCGCCGCCGCCGCCGCTGCCGAGGCTGGATGGGGGTCCGAGGGCAACCAGGGGCACCCAGAAGAAAGAGACGCGGCGGCGGCGACGCCGACACCCGCTGGACGAGTGTCCGCACTCGCCCGCAAGCGCAAGGAGGAGGCGGCGAGGCTGGGCCCCAGCTGTCCCTGGTGTAGAGAAGCCGCCGTCGCCGCCGCGGCCGGGACACCCGGGCTCTTGCCCCTTGGTATCATTCACTCTCAGGACCCTGCGCTGCGCCATGTTCAAGAAACTGAAGCAAAAGATCAGCGAGGAGCAGCAGCAGCTCCAGCAGGCGCTGTCTCCTACTCAGGTACGATGGCCGCCGCTCTTCTGCCGGAGTTCCCGGCACCCCTTACATCGGTCCGGGGGCTAGAAGGCGGGGGCAGGGGTGGGAGGAGGGGAGTTTCCCCGTGACTTTTGACCTCTAACTTGAGGACTCGTCCCAAACTCCAGGCCAGGGATGAGCTCTGGGCGGCCGAGGTCCTCTGTGACTCCTGACCCAGATTCTCCCACCCCCTAACTCCATCCAGTAACGAGTTGATGGGGGTGGTTGGATCCATCGTGACGTCTGATCTCTCTTAAGTTTTCCCTTAGGTCCAACCCGGACCTGAGTTGGGTGAACGTGAGGCCCCGAACTTGTGTGATTTGTGACCCACAGAGGAGGTTCCCCTCACCCATCAGAGAGACCTCAACCGGGAGTGAGGGCGAGGTGGGAAAACCCAGGTCTCTTGTGATATTTGACCTCTAATCGAGGTGTGCCTTCTCCCACGCCCCTCCTGGAATTGAGTATGGAATGGCCAGGATCCGGCAGGACTGACTCCTGGCGGAAGTCTCCTAAGTCCAAACCCTGGTTTAAGGGTGAGGGCCGGGGTCGAGCCGTTCTGGGCCAGGCTACGTGCAGGCGCGGTGGGACTTGAAAGAGGTGGCTGCGTGGCCGGAGTCCAGCGCCCGAGGCTGTCACGAGTTAGGCATTTCGCATAACTTGGTTGATCCCGGACAGACGGCGGGGGGCAGACACACCGAGGCCCTACTAGCCCTGTGCCAGTCCACATCCCTGCTTCTGCTTGTTAAAAAGTCTTGCTGCTCCTAGAACACGGTTACGTTTTTTCAGGAGTGCTGTTGTTTCAGGGAAAGTTTCCAGGGAAAAGGGGGCGTGTTAGTAGTGTTAATTTAAAGAAACAGCTTGCTGACTGTGTTCAAGTGCTGGTCTCAACGGCGAAGGTGAGGGCTTCTGCAGAAATTCTTCCTAGCCTTTCTGAGTCTCAAGAGATTAAGCAAATAAATCTCTGTCTTAATTTTAGGGTTTCTGGTCTTTGCTTGTGGTTGCAAGAAAGGCTGAGTTTTGACTATTGTAGGTGTTTGTAATTTTTTAACATAACATTTGTTTTATAAACAACTATTGCATAGAGTTTATTCCAAAACTATAAAGTGAAGGTATTCTCTTTTAATTTAAAGCTCGTGTAGAGTAAAACATCATGCTTGAGAAAAACATCAGAATGGCAATGAAAGCTTGCCTGTTCCCTCCTGTAAAGTGTAAATGGTTGAAATTTAAATAATAAAGATTGTACTTTTCATACCCTACTACAGTCTTTTTTAACTCTACAAAACACTGTTATTTAAGAAACAGAGAAACCTTACAAGTGAGGCATAGGTGAGGAATGTGGGGAAATGGACGTGTTAGTGAATGTAAGGCACTTATGTCTGGGACTGTATAAAATATTGAGTCAGGATTCCATTTCTAGAAATTTATTCTAAGAAAATTTAGTATGTATTGAAGATTTAGCTACATGGATTTTCATTTCAGCATTGTTTTTTTTTTTTTTTTTTTTTTTTTTTTTGAGACAGAGTCTCGCTTTGTTGTCCAGGCTAGAGTGAGTGCCGTGGCGTCAGCCTAGCTCACAGCAACCTCAAACTCCTGGGCTCAAGCGATCCTCCTGCCTCAGCCTCCCGAGTAGCTGGGACTACAGGCATGTGCCACCATGCCCGGCTAATTTTTTTATATATATATCAGTTGGCCAATTAATTTCTTTCTATTTTTATAGTAGAGACGGGGTCTCGCTCTTGCTCAGGCTGGTTTTGAACTCCTGACCTTGAGCAATCCGCCCGCCTCGGCCTCCCAAGAGCTAGGATTACAGGCGTGAGCCACAGCGCCCGGCCAGCATTGTTTTAATTGGTAAAAAATTAGCTAAAAGTTCAACAATAGAGAATTGGATAAATTCCATCAGGTAGTTGGTTATTTTATGCAGCCATAAAAAAGGTTGACATATTAATTATTTCTGAGACAGGGTTTTGCTCTGCTGTCTGGGCTAGAATGCAGTGGCATGATCATAGCTCACTGCAACCTCCAACTTTTGGGCTCTAGCTAGGACTATAGGTGTGTGCCACTGCTCCCAGCCAAAAAGGTCACTATTTATGGGTCCTTACTATTTCCAGTTATTTTGCTTAATACTTTACATAGATTATTTTATTTAATCCCATGTAAACCAGTGAGGTAGATGCTACTATTATTCCTCTCTTGTAGATGAAGGAATGAGTCTCAAAGAGGTTAAGAAACTTGCCTAATGTTACACAGCTAGTGTTAAAGCCCATAGAAAAGTATTATCATTGAAAGATATTTATGTTAAAAGACAGATTAAAAGCAACATGTAAAATGTGATCCCAGTTTTGTGGTAAAGAATATATATGTAAGTATATTTATGCACAAATATAGTGAAAATAGTTTAAGAAGGATGTACTCTAAGGTGTTGGTAAGTTATTGCGTGTACTTTTTCTTATTTGTAATGTTTAGTTTATCTTCATGAAAATGAATTACTTTTGTGCATTAACAAAGAGGTGGTTGTTTTTAGTAATAATAAAGCTAGTTACACACTAAGATATAAGAGCTTTCAGTTTCTATATCTTAATGATTCTCATGAGACAGTGCATCTGGATCAAATAAAGTCACTTTGTGTATAAAGATTTAAAATAATCTTTTGGGGTAATATGTATATTTATCCAGAACTCGAAAGTAAGTTGTTAGTGATCAACTACTTATGATTCTCTTCTGGTTCCAAATCTTTAGTTATTCATAACCCTTTAGGAATGAAAAGTTCTAGATTATTGTTTTTAGAGAATTAAGGATTTTTTAAATGCATGAATTAAAAAAAAGGCTGGGCGCAGTGGCTCACACCTATAATCCTAGTACTCTGGGAAGCCAAGTCGGGTGGATCATTTGAGTCAGGAGTTCAAGACCAGCCTGAGCAAGAGCAAGACCCAGTCTCTACTAAAAATAGAAAGAAATTAGCTGGAAAACTAAAAATATATAGAAAAAGTTAGCCGGGCATGGTGGCCTGTCCTGTAGTCCCACCTACTCGGAAAGCTGAGGCAGAAGGATTGCTTGAGCCCAGGAGTTGGAGGTTGCTGTGCGCTAGGCTGATGCCACGGCACTCTAGCCTGAGCAACAGAGTGAGACTCTGTCTCAAGAAAAAAAGAAAAGGTTTTTGATGACATTCCTTTTGCAATAGATTACACATATCCTTGTTTTCTTAAGGAAAAGATCTTCAATTTGTAATAATACAGTGACTCTGGGTTATCATTTTTGAGTATAAATTATTTTGTGAAGATGCCATGCCCTCAGGATTTAATGAGGTGTGAAAGGCACTTTTACCCACTCAAAAAAATTTATTCATTTATTCTTGGTCTACTTTTTGTAGTTGTTTCATAACTTTGCTTGCTATCTGCCATATATCTTTCTTTTTCCTGCTTTTGGATGATTGTGGGCTTAGAAACAAGACAGGTAAACTTCTAAAATTTTGTATAAAGTAAGGGCAAGTACCTGAGGGATTCTTTAATGCATTTTAGTGTATTAACACAAATTTTGAGAAATTTATTTTGCGTTTTCAGAGGCCTTTGTGTGCATATTACCTGAGTACTGATTACTGTGATTACTTGATAGGTTTGTTTCAACTAGAGTGATTTGTCAAGTATGGATAATTCTCAGATAAATGAAACATTTGTATCACAATATTTGCAAAACTTTCCAGCAATAGTAATAGTGATATTGTATAGAGTCCTTTAAGGTTTTAAAAGCATTTAGCAAAAACAAGACAGCCTTCTAATAGTCCCCCAATTGTATCTTTTCTTTCTTTGTTTTTTTTAGAGATGGGGTCTTGTTCCATCACAAGGCTGGGGAGCTGTGGCACAGTCATGGCTCACTGCAGCCTTGAACTCCTGACCTCAAACTGTCCTCCGCTCAGTCTCCTGAGTGGCTAGGACTTCCCAGTCACTTCTATTTGGTTGATGCTAATATCCTTCTTTGATGGATATTATTGTTATTATTACTTTAAATTTAATTAATTAATTAATTTTTGAGACAGGGTCTTGCTGTGTTGCCCAGGCTAGATAGAGTGTAGTGGCATCATCATACCCCTGTAGCCTCAAACCCCTGAGCTGGGTTCAAGTGTTCTTCCTGCCTCAGCCTCCCAAGTAGCTGGGACTACAGGTGCATGCCACCATGCCTGGCTGATTTTTCTATTTTTTGTCGAGACGAGTTCTCACTAAGTCATGCTGGTCATGCTGGTCATTCTCACTAGGTCATGCTGGTCTGAAACTCCTGGCCTCAAGTGATCCTCTTGCCTCGGCCTCCCAAAGTGCTGGGATTACAGGCATGAGCTACCGTGCCTAGCCAAAGTGGATATTATTTTAGGTAATCATTTGCCCAACTTTGGTGATAATGTGAAGCCTAGTAACTAATTAAAAATAGTTTTAAAAGTTTCAAATCAAGTTTCACTTATTATTTTTTTAACAACAAATATCTATTTTGGATTTTTAAACTTCTTACAGCACTAACTTGATAAAAGAAACATTAAGAAGTAATATAGACATTGTAATTTCTTGGGATATCTGTAGTACATGAATAAAACATTTTAAAACATTTTTAACCTTTTTCAAATATTGGTAAAACTTAAACTTTAAAACAGATACAAAAAGACAAATACGATTGCGCTTAAATGAGGTACCCAGAGTAGTCAAATTCATATAGACAGAAAATGGAATAGTGGTTGCCCAGGGCTGAAGAGAGAGAAGAAATAGAAAGAAATTAATTGGCCAACTAATATATATAGAAAAAATTAATCCAAACTCACTGTCTAGTTAGAAAAAAAAAAAAAAAGAAAAAATTAGCTGGGCATGGTGGTGCATGTCTGTAGTCCCAGCTACTCAGGAGGCTGAGGCAGGAGGATGGCTTGAGCCCAGGAGTTTGAGGTTGCTGTGAGCTAGGCTGACGCCACGGCACTCACTCTAGCCTGGGCAACAAAGCGAGACTCTGTCTCAAAAAAAAAAATAAAATAAAAATAAAAAAATAAAAACAAAAACAAACAGCAAAGAATTCCACAGATTGCAAAGAGTCCCTTTCTGAAGGGACATAGCCTTATTGTACATTCATGTTTACTGAATAATTAGTCTCAATCTTCCCCCTGGGATGGGGGCATTAGGAAGAGAGGGGAAAGGGGCAACAGAATGGAAAACAAAAAAGGGGAAAAGAAGCCAGTCACAATCTTGAAATTGGGGAAAGCATAACTCCCAGAGAGAACATTTAGATCAGAACGTACGTTATGAAAGACATGATGAAAAGTTCTAATAATTTTGGTACCTAAAATATAAAAGTTTATGTAAAGAATCAACCCCAGATTACTTTGACCATTCTTTCAGAGCTGGGATGTCAAATTGATTTGACAGTGACTTTCAGCAGTGCTGTGCTGAGGATTCAATGGCTGTGTCTCTGCTGTGACTGATTATTCATAGGCGTGGGAGAGAAAAAGAGTGAAATGAACCAGATTATTTGTTATGCTTGTGCAAGAGTAACATCTCACTTATTTGGGACATAACTGAAAAACCGGGAAATATATCAAAAGGCCTATAAGCAGCCCAAAATGTTAATATTACTAACTTCACATTCCATAGCTAATGTAAGTTATAAGAAAACAAAATAATCCCTCATTTAGAGCTTTCTCATACTTATTTTATCCATAATTCCAATAATATAGTTACCTAGTTTCTAAACTAGTAATAGGCCAGAATGAAGGCGAAGACTTGCTATAAGTAGCATAATGGATAGCAGTGACAACTGGCCTAGAAAACATTATATTCAGTTTCCTTTTATCTTAGAAAACTGGAATTAGTTAATTGATTTCAGAAAATTATAGATTTAAAATGGTTAAACCTCATGATGCCTGAAGAGGTTTATAGATATATATCTTTAGCAATTCCACTATTACATCCACTAATGGAATAAACTTAGATTAACATAGTTTTGACTTTAATATGGAACTTCCCAGTATTATGAATATCCAAAATTGTGTTATCTTTCGATTGTATTGTTCAGCCTGGGATTTATGGTTTGTTTTTTTTTAATGTTTTTTAATTACTGTTTTTTGTGTAATTAAAATTCATTAAATATACTTGATGTATTCTAGATTTAAGAGTTAGTAGGCATGTTTATCAACATTGTTCTTTCAGGGATAACATGGTATAGTGAAAGTAGTTCAAGTGGGTTGTAAAATCAGTGGATTGAGCAGCTTTTTTTTTTAAGTGAAAAATTAGGTCAGGGAATATGATATTTCATGTCATAAGAGTTAAGGTTGTTCTGTAAGACTTGTTTTAGATGTGTCCCTAGGTAAATTGGGTGGTATTAATTATTTTTTACTTTGTGTCTCAGGGAAAAATGTCTAAGAAACAGTGATCTAAAGAATACTGGTGAATACTACTTTCAGGGATCATTTCTGTAGTTTACTAGTGAATTTTCTCTGAACTTGTAGGAGCTAGTAGTGAATTTTCTCTGAACTTGTAGGAACAACAGTAACACAAAAGAATGGAGAAATGGGTGAGGGAATCACAAGACCTGTGTGCTAACTCAGATCTCGTAGTATGCAACTTGGGCAAGCTATGTGAGCATGCTGAGCATCTTATATTCTCATCAGGAAATTGGGAATGATAATATCTGTCCTGCTTACCTTTCAGGTTGGTTGAGAGGATCACAGGCGATAATGTATTTGAAAGCATTTGTAATTGTAGAGCATTTATTTATTTAACAGTGTGCCTGCAAGGTGCTATGCTGGATGCTGCATTTGCCTTAAAGGCAGATTCAGTCCCTGGACCACAGGGTTCAGAGACAGGTACTTTCAGTGTGATGGTGGTGTGTACAGGGTGTTGTGACTGCATATAGGAAGGCATTTCTGGAGAGGGTCAGGGTGACATCTGAGTAGAGTCTTGATGGATGTTGAAAAATCATGGTATAGGAACAAGGCATTTGAGGTTTATTCCTAAAGGTGACTGTATTAGTTTTATAATGTTGCATAACTAGTTACCACAACCTTAGTGCTTAATAACTCAGTTATTATTTTACAGTTCTGTACGTCGGAGGTATGGCATGCTGTGACTAGGTTCTCTGTTCAGTGTCTGGCAAGGCTAAAATCAAGCTGTTGTCCAGTCTGCATTCTCGTCTGGAGCTCAGGTCCTATTCCATGCTCATGTGGTTGTGGTAGAATTCGGCCCTTTCTGGTTATAGAACTGAGGTCCTCATTTTTTGCTGACTTTCAGCTCTTAGAGACTGCCAGCATTCCTCGCCAAGTGCCCCCTTAGGCGTTTTGCTTTCTTTCAGGACAGCAAGATTGCATCTCTCTGCCCTCTGTCCTCTAGACCCATATTTGAAGAGCTTATGTAATTAGGTTAGATTCCTCAAGGTAATCTTTTGATTAACTCAGAGCCAACTGATGAGCAACCTTAAACATCAAAATCCCTTTGCTGTGTAATACAATCACAGGAATGATATATTTATAGGGTGAGGGTCATCCTAGAATTCTGCCTACTACAGTGACTAAAACGGTTTTTCTTATACTGAAATTGAGACCTGTGGTCAGTTAATAATCAGTGTGTGGGCAATAAAATATTAATTGTGAGTCTGAATGTAGCCATCAGGTTTCTTGGCTAATAGCTTAGAAATCTGACTTCAGATTTTTTATGGCTATGAGAATTAATCAGCCCATGTTTGGTTTGAAGGAACATAAATCCCTTTATATCCTTTTTTTCTATTGAGGCAGGGTCTCGCTCTGTTGCCTGGGGCTGGAGTGCAGTGGTGGGATCATAGCTTACTACAGCTTCAAACTCCTGCATTCAAGTGATCCTCCTGCCTCAACCTCCCAAGTAGCTGGGACTACAGGCGTAGACTGCTATGCCTGGCTAATTTTTAAATGTTTTTGGAGAGATGGGGTCTTGCTACATTGCTCAGGCTGGTCTTGAACCCCAGGCCTCAAAGGATCCTCCAACCTTGGCCTCCCAAAATGCTAGGATTACAGGTGTAACCTTTATATCTTGAAGTGAGGATATCTCATTAAAGATCCAGGCACTTGGAACAAGTGCTCAAGTACAGTTAGTTCTTTATGCAGTGTTATATACTTTACAGTCACATCCACTCTCTCGTGTGATCTTTGCTTTATAACTTTAGGGGAAGACCAACAAGCCATCAGCCAAGTTTTGCCAGATAGTACTATTTTTCTCAGGACAGTGTATTTTAGAACCTCTTCTTTAACTTTGGTAAACCTCATCATTCGATTTTTCTTAGTTTATCCAGAGCTGACGACGCTCTCAGTTACTTATTAGACTCACATGAAGGCAAAGTATAAAGACATAGGGCCAATTTTTAAACCTTGCAGTGGAGTATACTTTTCAAGCAATTGGAAGGTCACTGCGTGACCACATCTGAACATTTGGAAAGCTGAATTAATAACCCAAAGATTTCTTAGACACAGTGGAATTCTGATACAGAGTTGGTTGGTCAAGAGATATTTCTGCTAGTCTGATAGTACTTTTCTAATTACTTTCCTCTAACTTTTTACCCCTTAGTGACCCTTTTATTAAAGATCTTATATATAACCATTTGTTAGTACATAGATACAAATGGAACTCCTCCTCCCTAATAGTGGCAGCCTTTAAAGCATCTGCAGCCTTCAAAGCTGGCATGGTTTAAAATTATTACTCTAAGTGTGGGAAGGGTTTATTGAATTTCCCTCAACTTTAATGGAAGCTATTTTTGATGTTCTTTCAACATTTGTCATTTATTAGCAGTCCAGTGACTGTGCTTTCCCTTCCTATTTTCTAAGCATAATGTCAACTTTTACTCATATATTTTCTGGACATTTAAATCACTTATAAGACTTCAGCTTTATTTTACATTCAACCATTTTCTTGTTTATATTTTTAAGTCCTTACTCTTCCTGGTTGGTTTTTTTTTTTTTTTTTTTCGTTGTTGTTTTGTTTTCTGAGATGGGGTCTCACTTTGTTGTCCAGGATGGAGTACAGTGGCACAATCATAATGATCATAGCTTACTGTAATCTCAAACTCCTGGGCTCAAGCAGTCCTCAGCCTCCCAAGTAGCTGGGACAACACGCATACACCACCATGCCTGGCTAATTTTTAAAAACAAATTTTGTACCCAGGCTGGTCTTGAACTTCTGAGCTCAAGTGATCCTCCTACCTCAGCCTCTTAAAGTGCTGGGATTATAGTTATGAGCCACCATGCCTGTGAATTTTGTGTTTTTGTCTTGAGTGGGAGAGGATATATTATCCCTTAAGGTGACTTCTCTGCATAGCTAATTTCATCTATCATGTGTTGATTTTTTTGATTCATCTTTTAGAAGGAGTGTGTATGTTAGATTTCTTAGTTGTAAGCAACAGAACTTAGTGTAGTCAGGTAAACAGAAAAGGAATTTATTAAAAAGATTCGGTGGCTTACAGAATTTCCTTGAGGGTCTAAAAGTCTGGGCTGATTGCTACATCCAGCTATACTGGGGAAACTACTCTAAAAATATTGCAGCTGCCTCAGCTTGGCACCAGTATTGCATCTTCCAGTGCACAGCTCATGTCTGTTTGGTTGCATAAAGTTATGTCTCCATGCTCACCAGATGATGAACTTTAATTTTGCCTGTTTTCTCACATTGCTCATTTATGACTGAGGTCTCATGAGGGTGTTTGATTGATGGAGCTCAGGTTACCTGCCCCAGATAAAAAGAAGATTGATTGGGTTAGTAAGTTTTTTGAGTTATAACTTATGAACTTACAAAAGCTATTCATAGAAAAAAGGTTATTAAACTTTTGACATATATTTAGGTGCTTTCCCTCTCCCAATTAAACTGCTCCTTTTGATTTATGCTTTTGACATAAAAATCTTTCCTGTTCAGAGGTTATTGAAATAGACTCTTATATTTTCTTTTTGTATTTCAATTTTTAAAAAAACCACTTAAATATTTAATATAGCTTAAATATGAAGTAAGGATCTGATTTGTGTCTCTCCTTCCATGTGGATAGCCAGTTGTCCCAACACCATCTGTTGAATATCTGTCTTGATGTGAAATGTTATGTTTTTCATAAACTAAATATGTATGTGTGTATAGAGTGTGTATATATATACACTATCCCTCATGACCTCTCAGTTCTAGCCTAGCCAGAATAGTATGTGCACAGATTTGACAAACCAGAGTTCCAGTTATTCATTCATTGACTCATTTATTTGACAAATATTTATTAAATGCCTTTTATGTAGAACTGTGCAACTACAAAATGGTAAGATACAAAGACTCATTCACTTCTGTGTGTATATGAGTTCAGATCTATTTTGCTATAGGTATAGGAGAGTCTTGAAGTTTAGGTTTTATACTTTTCAGGCTGTTTTTAGTTTACTTAGAGTAAACTTCAAACTCCTAGTTTAAATTTTGGGCTCTTACTCCCAAAGGATTTTGTACTGAGCATTACAGGAGTCAGACTATCCTCTACAGAGTTTAAATGGACTAACATGTCAGTATCCAGCAATGATGTTCAAGGTAGGCTTAAATTAAGCAAGGCCCTTGGTTAGAGAGGTAAGGAAGTACTGGTTACCTGTGTACTTCATAGTAGTGAATGTTAGAGCTGGAAGGGAACTTAAAGGTTGCATTGGCAGCTTTTCTTTTTAAAAAATGAACTTTTAATTTTGGAATAATTTTGATTTACAAAAAAGTTGCAAAGATAGTACAGAGAGTTTTTATATACTCCTCACCTGGCGTTAGTTTCCCTTAATGTTATCATTGTAACATTACCATCACAACCTATTTTTATGTATTAAGACATATAGTCCTAAAAAGTTAATTTAGCAAAGATCATAGTTCTAGTTGGTGGCAGTCAGGCCAAGAACCCAGGCCTGGTAGGCTGGGTCTTCTAGTTGATTATGTTTGTTATTCTTTTCTGCTTTTCATGTGTTTGCTCTTTTCTTTCACTGAATTCTTTGGACTTGGACTAAGAATGCCATAATTTTTTAAATCTAGGCTTCCTCCAATTCTTCAACACCAGTAAGAACCAGGAGCAGGACATCTTCATTTACAGAGCAACTTGATGAAGGTACACCCAATAAAGAGGTAAGTTTGGAATTTCTTTTTCAATATACCCATTATAAGAAGCTAACTAAAATGTAATGCTGTTGATAACAGTAGGAAACTATTTTGACAGGTCCATTATTTCATTCCTAGGTTTTGTTTTTATTAATATAATTGGTCAATATTTTTGCAAATAGCAGTTATGGTTTCATAAAGTGTGTTTTTGATGAGAACCTTAATTTGAGAGGATATACTCTATTTAATATTTGAAGTTTTCAGAATAATTTGATAACAATTTAAACGGTAACATAGCATCATTTTTTCAAGGTAGTGAGTGGAAACTGAGAAGTAACTTAACTGATTCCATGTAACTAGCAGCTGGCACCACAACTCATTTTTTCCAACACTTTTTTCTTTCTGTGAAATGTAACACAAGTACAGAAAAGAGGGTAAAGTGCAAGTGCACAATTCAGTGAATTATCATGATGTGAGTCCCCCCAGGTCAAGAAAAGGAACACTGCTAGCATTTTAGTGCTTCCTACCTGCCCCTGAAAGATTACCACTATCTTGAATTTTTGACATTTGCTTCCTTCCTTCTCTTTATAGTTTTACCACTTAAGTATGCTTTCTAAAGGTAGACATTAAAGTTAAACATTTGACCAACAACCAATTTTTGGTTGTTGTGAATTATGCTGCAGTGAACATTATTGTATATTTCATTTGGTATACGTGTACCTGCATTTCTGTTGGTATGTACTTTGGAGTAGAATTGCTGACTCAAAGTATATACTTAGTTTTAACACTTTAGAAGATAATGATGCTTGTTTTCCAGAGTGGTTTTAGAAATTTACATTCCCACCAGGAGTTTATGAAAGTTGCATTTGCTCTACATTCTTGATAATCTTTTTAATTTCAGCCATTTGGGTTTGTGTGTAGTGGCCTTTTGTTAGGATTTTAATTTGTATTTGATGACTAATAAGATTGAGGATGTTTCTTTCATGTGTTTATTGGTAATTTAATATCTTCTTTGTGAAGTGCTTGTTTAGGTTTCTTGCCCATTTTTCTATTGGATTATCTTTTTCTTATTTATTTGTAGACTTTATATATTTATTTATATATTTATGAATTTATGAATGACAGGGTCTTGGTGTATCTTCCCGGCTAGAGTGCTATGGCATCATCATAACTCACTGCAACTTCAAACTCTTGGACTCGAGCGATCCTCCTGCCTTAGTCTCCCAAGTAGTTGGGACTACAGGCACACACCACTATGCTCAGCTAATTTTTATATTTTTTGTAGAGATGAGGACTCAGTCTTGCTCAGGCTGGCATCGAACTCCTGGCCTTAAGTGATTCTCCCACCTCAGCCTCCCAAAGTGCTAGGATTACAGGTGTGAGCCACTGTGCCTGGCTAGGAGTTATTTTTTATATAGAATGGATAGGAGTTCTTTATTGGATATATATCTTTCTTTTTCCTCGAACTGGCAAGTATGTAGAGCAGTGGATATATATCTTATAAATATCTTCTTCCACCCTGTTGCTTGCCTTTTGTTCCCTTGTATCCTTTGATGAACAGAGGTTCTTAGTTTTTACATTGTGTCTAATTTATTAATATTTTATTTGATAGCTATTGTTCTTTGTTTCTTATTGATGAATTCTTTTCTTACGTTGAGAGTATTTCCTGTGTTATCTTGTTTTGCTTTTCACATTTAGATTTGTAGTCTAATCAAAAATGCTTTTTCAATATGGTGTGAGATAGAGATCAGTTTTCATCCCACACAGTGTGTCTATCCAGTTGTCTCATTTTTTCCACACTATTTCACTCTACTACCTCTTTTCAGAAACTGTGTCCATATTTTAGTGGCTTTTTTTGGAGCTCTCTATTCTTTTCCATTTTTTTTTAATCTTTGATTTGATACTACACTGTCTTAATAACTATAGTTTTTTATATTAATTCTTGCTTTCAGTAGAGCAGGTCCTCCTGCCAGGATCTTTTTGAATGTCTTGATTATTCTTATTCCTTTCCATATAAATTTTATAATTAGATATTTAAGTTCCACAAAAACTCAAAACAAAATAAAACAAACAATGACAACAAAACAAATTTACAAAGATTGGGATTGCATTGAGTTTATAGGTTAGTTTGGAGAAAGTCTCAATATCACAAATCAAATTTTACAGTTTTTTTTTTTTTTTGAGACAGAGACTCACTCTGTTGCCAGGGCCTGTGCTATGTTGTCAGCCTAACTCATAGCAACCTCAAACTCCTGAGCTCAAGCTATCCTCCCACCTCAGCCTCTCAGGGTGCTGGGATTACAGGCATGAGCCACCATGCCCAGCCAGAAGGATACTTTCAAATTGTGCTGATGAGGTTACTTTAAAACAAAGTTAGAAAGACCTTTATTTAGATGTTGATAGCAAAATAAACAAAAATTTCATAGTGCAGTTTTTGCATTCAAAGTTAATGGCATATATGCTCTATTCATGGTGTGTATATTTAAATGAGCTGATAAAGAATAGAAGTATAGAATGTATACTTTCCTTGAGATCTTACCTTTTTGGGGAGGGTTTGTGAAGAATTGGTATTCTTTAAATGTTTGGTAAAATTTACTAATGAAACCACATGTGTGGGCTTTTCTTTGTGGGAAGTGTTTTGATTACTAATTCAATCTCTACTTTTTATAGCTCTATTCATATTTTCTAGTTTTTTGTAATTTGTATCTTTCTAGGAATTTGTCCATTTTATCTAAGTTACCTAATTTGTTGGCATACATATGTTTTTTATTTTATTTTATTTTATTTTTTTTTAGAAGCAAATTTGTTTTGAGATGGCATACATATGTTAAATGAAATTTGGCCTGAGGCTGCCTCTGTACCTCGAGTCCCTACATATGTAACTGCCTAATTTAGTACATTAACAAACTGAAAACCTAAATTAGGAATGTATTTTTTGTAGCAACTCCTGAGTCTTAGCCAATCACAGCAGTAAAGCTTCTGCCAATTTCAGTATACCAACTGATCGGCCCATACCCAAATAGGCAAACACCTTTTCTTTTAACACATAGGATAGGCTGGGTGTGGTGGCTCATGCCTGTAATCCTAGCACTCTGGGAGGCCAGGTGGGAGGATCCCTTGAGGTCAGGAGTTCAGACCAGCAGGAACAAGAGCAAGACCCCACCTCTACTTAAAGAAAAAAACCCAAAAAAACCCAAAACACATAGGATGGTTTTATAATCCTTTTTATTTCTGCAAATTTGACAGTAATCTCCTCTCATTCCTGATTTCAGTAATGACTCTTCTTTTTTTTTTTTTTTTTCTTCCATCAGTCTAGCTAAAGTTTTGTCAATTTTGTTGATTTTTTTTTTTTTTTTTTTTTTTTGAGAATCAACTTTTGGTTCTACTTTCTTGTTGAATATGCTGAATATTCCCAGAATTGGAGTGGCAAGCTGATTTTTGCTGACTTATTTTGCTCAAGTCTAAAGTGCCATGGACTTAGCAAAACTCCCTTGAATCTGTATTGCGCCTTTTTTTCCTGGGCTGATACATGCTTTTTCCCATCTTTATATATCCTTGATCTTTTCAGTGGTGATTAGGGCTAGGGAAAGTTAGATACTTTGTCTTTTTTTGCTATCTGTTTTTGTTTAAAGGCTTTATGTATAGTAGAAATAGCTGTATAGACAAAATAGAGCCTTGACTTGAGGTCTTGAATTTGATCAAAATGACTTACCAACAGTCTGTACTGCATATTTTCTCATTTGCTGCTGCAGTAGACCATTTTATTATCCTGTCTTCTGTAGAGTATACTATCACAGATACTTTTTAAGGTATACAGTGTTGCAAGTAAGAATGTAGTGAGTTTAATTTACTCAAAATAGTAAGTGTTGCTGCTAACAGTTGTATTCGACACATTGTCTGCCATACTAGAAAAAAATTTTTTTCTTTGGGGCCACAGTACTTTATTATAAAAATAGGATAAAAACTTCAGAAACAAAATGATCCTTTCAAATTTAATGAAAAACTTGTTATTTTTTATTGTTTTCTATGTGTGAGTTATACGCAACTGGAAAAATAGTTCATGCATCTCCCAAGGTAAAGAGACATGTGAGTTACATATGCTTCATGAGGCCCTGGGCTCAGAACTAGTGTGAGTTAAATATAGCTCATATGGCAGTTAATGTGTTAACAGTGTCTGGGAAAATAGAAACAGGACCATCTATCATGGAGGCAGAAGGTTTTATACTCTCGGTAAGGTATTAAACTTCTTAAGCCCTTCCTGTCAGCATTATATATGAGAGATGACAGTCAAGCTTTTGTTGCCTATGAGTAAAAAGAAATCTAAAAATTACTGAAAATAAGTTATAATACTTTCTGAAGGAAAGTATTTTCACTGGGGAAAGGACTGCTGGTTATTAGAAAGAATCAGTTACAATGGTATGTGCTAAATCCTCACCTGAAGGACTCTAGTCCAGTCATGCTGTGAGTTTACCCTTAAGGGATCTTTATTGTTTCAACAACACACTAGTAGAAGAAACTTAAAAAAAAAGATTTGAGAGTTGTATCTGGGTACACAAACAAGGTTAACATCTCCCTGGGCTGAGAGGGAATGAAGCTATGGTTCTGGAGGGCTCAAGATTGAGACAAAGGCAGCCCTTTTCAACTAGGGTTCTGTGAGAGAATTAAGCTCTATGGGAAAGGATTTGAGTAACTGTTTTCTTAATTCTTCTAAGGATGGTATGAAACTAGTACCATACTAGGTACATAGGAGATACATTAATTCATAATATATAGTGGATGCCTTAGGGCTAGAAGTATTCTGTGTGGGGGAGTTAGATTTTGTGCTACAAGCTGAGGGCTAACCTGGGATTCTTAGTGCTGGTGAAAGGAGGTTGAGAAAAGCTGTTGCTAACTGCTGCCTAGAGCTGTCTATGGCCCATTATGGGAAACTTGCAGTCCTTAGGGAGGCCTTATGACCAAGAACTGAATCAAACCTCACATTGGCTTAATGACTTGAATTTGTGATCACCTGGGTCTTGCCACAGGGTGGGAAACCCAAACTGGAGTCCTAGAAGTCAGATGGCAGATACAGGCCAGCAGGGCAGTTCCTAGGGGTGGAGAAGCCGGGGACCATTCAGGGGAAGGGCTGCAGGAAAACACAGAACACCCAACAGTCACATATATCATCCGTCTGGTAACATCCCACACTTCCCATAAGCCCTCCCTTGGGCCAGGCCAATAAAAGGAAACCACCTGAGAGTCCTTAACATCTTTCTCCACTCCTGGAGACTGACCTGTTTCTCTCTCTGGAACGTATTTTCACTTTGTATAGTTTTCTTCCTTTTTCTTTCTTTTCTGCAATGAAAGCTGTTTGTGTGGAATTGCTTCATGTCTGTGTTCACTCCATCACACCAGCCCCGCTTGCGACTCTTCCAAGCAAGGAGCCAAAGAACCAGAACAACATTTCTCGTTCAAAAATCCAACCTTGACATTTTAGTATACTACTAAAATTTAGAATTTAGTATAAAGTCAATTCTTGAATCCTATCCAAGGAGTACCAGTTATTAATATAACAGAAAAGACTAAAAAATATTTTTCCTATCCACAGTTATTAATGGTCTCTAATGTAGGACCAGAAAAAGAGTTAGTGAAGGCTCTATTTAGTATCCATAACTCTGTAGTACTGAGATGAAAAGTGTATGTTCTTAAGCTTTTGCAGACATATTCAGATATTAGTTCTTTGTTATATATTACTCAATATATATTATTTGTTTGTTTGTTTTTTGAAATGGGGCCTCCCTGTGTTGCCCAGGCTCGTCTTGAAAGCTGGGCTCAAGTAATCCTCCTGTCTCAGCTTCATCACATAATATATTATGTAACTCTATATTACATAATATGTTAACTGCTAATGTAATGTTGCAAAGATCCATTTTTACAAGTTTTTATTTTGAAATAATTATAGATTCATAGGAAGTTCTAAAAATTTTTGAGGAGGAGGCCCTGTATACCTTCACCCATTTTCCCCCTGTAGTAACATCTTTTTTTTGAGACAAGAGTCTCACTCTGTTGCCTGGCTAGAGTGCCATGGTGTCAGCCTAGCTCACAGCAACCTCAAACTCCTGGGCTCAAGCAATCCTTCTGCCTCAGCCTCTTGAGTAGCTGGGACTACAGGCATGTGCCACCATGCCTGGCTAATTTTTTCTATATAATTATAGTACACTATCCAAATGAGGAAATTGACATTGGTAAACTGTGACATCCACAGAGCTTGTACACATTTTAGCAGTTTTACATGTACTCATCCTGTTTGTGTGTGTGTATGTGTGTGTGTGTGTGTGTGTGTGTGTGTGTGTAGTTCTAAGCAGTTTTGTCACATGTATGGATTTGTGTAACTTCTATAAAAATTTATTGTAATTATAATTTCTTGTATATCTAATTCATGATTGTGTTAGTATTTTGGTCTTTAGTATACAGTTTCTGAAAGAAAACTAAAGCACAGAAGAGAATATATACCAAAAGGATTAGTGTAATATAATTTATCTTTAAAACTTACCATAAATTTCTGTTTCAAAAGCTATTTTTGTACATATTTTGGAGAGAGAAATAATGTATATAAGTACAAAGCAATGATTATTTAAAGCTTTTTGTGTTTTATCATCCCTATACATTTTCATGTGATCTTTTTGAATATATAAAAATGAAGGGCTCAATATTTATGAATGTTATACTAAGGCTTTGTGTTTTTTACTATGTGTTTTTTAACCCACTTTACTGATGTGTGATTGACATGTAAAAAGCTGTTCATATTTAAAGTACACAACTTCATGAGTTTGAGGAGAAGTATGTATCTATGAAACCATCACCACCATCAAGGACCTAGACATATTTGTTTCCTCCCATACCCATTATTATTTTTATTTTCATCATTATTTTTATTGCTAAGAACAGTTAACATAAGGTTGACCTTCCTAGAAAATTTTAAGTGTATAATACAGTATTGTTAGTTGTAGGCATTATGCTGTATAGAAGATCTCTGGAATTTATTTATCTTGCCTATCTGAAACTTTTTACCCTAATATGTTGTTTTTTATTGGTATGAATTTTTATGCCAAATTGCCAGATATGCTGTGTGCCATGGTTTCTGTTGTATATATCATTTGCATGCCGGTAAGCAAGTTGTTTATAAGTTGGGCTTTTAAATCCCAAACTTATCAACTCACCTCCATTCCTGACCTTTCTCTGTAGCTTATTTCTGTGGGTGGGATGGTGGTGGTGATGGTGATAGTCATTATAGTATTATGCATGCTGTGTGGTGAGAACACTTTACAACATGCCATTATGATTTGTTTTTCATCATTTGTTTTATTTTTATACTTCTGCTTATTACACTGAATGAGACAGCTACTAGCCGGGATGATAGCAGAGCCTGCTTTTCTCTCTGAGTATACTATCTTTGCTTTGGATTCCTCCATACAGCCTAAAACACAGAGTGACAGTGTGGTGAGTCCTTCCACCGCTTTCTGCATTCCCTTTGCCGGGAAGCAAAGTAATTTGACAGTTGTAGATGCAAATCTCACGTTGCTCATCACTTACCATCTTTCAAAGCATCTTCAGTGTCTTGTTGCTAACCTTGCTCTAAAATATCAGAGAGTAAACTGCTGAATTCTGATGGCTGGTGTGCTTCCTGGTGGCTTTTTAACAGCAACAAAATAACACTCCTTTCACTAATGGTTACCTTCACTTAGTCTAAACTCTTAAGTTTTCTCTCTAGGGAATGTTTGCTTGTTAACTAAAAAAAGGTATGCAATGCTAGAAATCTCTGTTCTACTATTAGTAGGAGGCCAAGAATATTTTGAGAAGTGGCTCACATTTTTCAGGGGGAAAATTTGTTATATAAATCCATAATTAAACAACATTGACTAGGTAGGTGGATTCTACTGTAACAAATAATTGCATATTATTTTGCAATGACCAATTTTTTGTGTTAAACATCTAAAAGGAAATAATTGTCTCATTTGTTTTCAACTGATTGAATTCACAGTTTTGAATCTTGCATATAATTTCATTTTGGGAAAGTGGACATTTTCCTATTTAAAGTATTTGGTAGGTTCATAGTTTAGCGAATTAAAATTTAGAGATGTTTGCCCAGGAAGGATAGCTTTTGGTGTTAGATTAGACACTGATTGAACTGGGATTGAGGCTTTTCTAAACAATAAAAATTGATTTAACCTTAATAGGTAGCTGGTGATGAAAGAATATTTCTTAAACCATGTAGGCAGTAAAAATTTGGTATGTGTATGGCCAGTAGCGATCTTTGTTTTTTTTTTTACCCCACCAGTAGCAATCTTAAATTACATTCTAAGCTTGGTTTTAGGAAAGAAAGCAGCTAGGGTGAAAATGAGATTTCTAGTGATGCCTTAGCTTTATGCTTCATATAGTAGTAATAGAAAAAATTTTTTAAAAAGAGAAACTTCTCATAGTCCCACTTCTTTAAGTATATAAAAGTATATCATTTGTATTGAGTATCTATTTTCTTGTAGAAAGTGCTTTTAGCATAAAAGTTGAGGTTTTAGAACTATTTAAAAATAATTTAAGAAGAGTAAAAGTATTTTTATTTAAATTTTGATTTTTTTTGATAAAAGCTATTTCTCCTCATGGAACAAAGGGAAACCCATATTAGAATAAAAAATTAGTGAACGTTTCATTCCATTATGAGTTCACCAGGTGCTGACTTTTCCTTAATTCAATTTTTAAAAAATGTATCTCTTTACCCCAATTCTAAAAATTGCCTTCTGCTTAGTGTTCAGCAGTCAATAAAATTGTAGTTGAAAGATTTAAAAAAAAATACAATTAAAGACAAATCTGGCAGGGAACTTGTGTGTGCTTTTAAGTTAAATATTCTTTAAAAGGGTTTTCTGTTTATCTAAGAATTTCCTCCAATAGAAAGTATTGGTGATTTTTGAGTATTGACACATATTGAGCTAGTTCTTCAGGCTTTTCTCTGAGAGAGGGCCTTCAGAGGCTTATTCGGAGGCTAGTGACTGCACAAGGACTTTTGAAATGTTTGAAATGGCAGAGAACAGGAAGGTAAAAGTTAATTCATATAGGCAAAATGTTAGGTTCTGGGGACCAAGATGAAAATGCAGGGTCCTGTCCTCTGAGAGTTTGTAGCTTAATATACAAATGAAGATGTCAACATACACTTACAGTACAAAGGAATTAAGAAGAAAATAAAGGCATAGGGAGTGTGCTATCCCCCCAGGCAAGTCATATTTGAAAGTTGAAAGATGAACAAGAGTTTGGTTGGCAGAAATTACAGATTGTGACAAAATCTCTAATTTTGCATCTAGAGATTCCCAATTTAAATCTACAGGATAGATTGGGACAATACTTTCCTTAGTTGTCCAGAATTTATTTAGATACATGATATAAAACATGAACTGAAATATATATGTGGGGAGGGGAAGTTTTTAAATGTTGTTGTGTGTGTGTTTGATAGGGTAATATTTCAAACACTGTAGAGTAGCTTTTTTGTATGGACTGCAGTCATGTGTCAAGTCATTTACATATTAATAGAATATGGAATTTCTTGCCACTCATCCTCTTAACCTAAATATTTTATGGAGCTGTTTTCTTTCTCCATAATTTGTCTTTTACTTTTCAATATACTGATTGATCGGAGAAATGTTGATTTCTGTAAGGTATATTTTGTAGTGTGAAGTGTAGTATATTTGTAGAGCTAGAAAGCATTCATTATGATGTTACACAGATATATGCCATGTGTATAATTTGAAATGGCAGAGAACAAGAAGGTAAAAGTTAATTCCTATGTTGTCCCAGTCTTCTCTATATAACTTTAAGGAAGTATCTGAGACTGATAAAATTCAATAACTTTTTATTTTAGAAGGAAGAAAAGGTACTTAAAATTTATTTATTTATTTATCGATCAATTGTAGAGATGGAGTCTCACTCTTGCTCAGACTGCTCTCGAACTCCTGACCTAAAGTGATCCTCCTGCCTTGGCCTCCCAGAGTGCTAGGATTACAGATGTGAGCCACTGTGTCCAGCCAAAATTTATTTATTTATTTATTTTATTTTATTTTATTTTTTTTTGAGACAGAGTCTCGCTTTGTTGCCCAGGCTAGAGTGAGTGCCGTGGCGTCAGCCTAGCTCACAGCAACCTCACACTCCTGGGCTCGAGTGATCCTCCTGCCTCAGCCTCCCGGGTAGCTGGGACTACAGGCATGCGCCACCATGCCCGGCTAATTTTATATATATATATCAGTTGGCCAATTAATTTCTTTCTATTTATAGTAGAGACGGGGTCTCGCTCTTGCTCAGGCTGGTTTTGAACTCCTGACCTTGAGCAATCCGCCCGCCTCGGCCTCCCAAGAGCTAGGATTACAGGCGTGAGCCACAGCGCCCGGCCCCAAAATTTATTTTTATTAGAGAAAAGTTCAGATATATTATAAAAGTGGAAATAGTTGTAGTAGTGGTATAAGAATCCCTTCCCCACCAATATCTATTACCTAATATCAACAATTAATAACTGTTTTATTTATTACCACCCTTTCCCCATATTTCCCTAACCACACCACTACTATCCTCCCTATACATGCAGCTTCCCCCCCACCCCCGTCTCCCCCATTAAATATTTGAAGCAAATTTCAGAAATCCTGTTCCATCCATAAACATTTTGGTATATGTCTCTAAAAGATAAAGACTAAAAATATATAACCACAGTACATTTATCACAGCTAAAAATTAATAATCTCTTACAATCAAATACCTAATCAGTGATCAAAAATTTGAGAACACATTTGCAAAGCTGAACTCCTTCTACACTTTTATTTAAGAATTAGTGGCTCAGCCTGGTGCAGTGGCTCACACCTGTGATCCTAGCACTCTGGGAGACTGAGGTGGGTGGATCACTTGGGGTCAGGAAATTGAGACCAGTCTGAGCAATAGCAATGCCTGTCTCTACTAAAAACAGAAAAAATTAGCTGGCCATGGTGGCGTGTGCCTGTAGTCCAAGCTACTTGGGTGGCTGAGGCAAGAGGATCACTTGAGCCCAGGAATTTGAGGCTGCAGTGAGCTATGATGATGCCACTGCACTCTAGCCAGAGTGATAGAGTAAGACTCTATCTCAAAACAAAACAAAACAAAACAGAGTTAGTGGTGATTGCTGGTAATCGAAGCACTTTGGGAGGCCAAGGTGGAAGGATCACTTGAGGCCAGGAGTTTGAGACCAGTCTGGGCAACATAGTGAGACCCTGTGCCTACCAAAAAAAGAAAAAATTAGTCAGATGGGATGATGGGTCCCTGTAGTCCCAGCTACTCTGGAGACTGAGGTAACAGGATCATCGGAGCCCAGGAGTTTGAGGTTGCAGTGAGCTATGATCATGCTACTGTACTCTAGCTAGGGCAACAGAGCAAGACTGTCTCAAAAAAAGAGTTAGGCTGGGCGCAGTGGCTCACACCTGTAATTCTAGCACTCTGGGAGGCCAAGGTGGGCGGATTGCTCGAGGTCAGGAGTTCGAAACCAGGCTGAGCAAGAGTGAGACCCCGTCTCTACTATAAATAGAAATGAATTGGCCAACTAACATATATAGAAAAAATTAGCTGGGCATGGTGGTGCATGCCTGTAGTCCCAGCTACTCGGGAGGCTGAGGCAGGAGGATTGCTTGAGCCCAGGAGTTTGAGGTTGCTGTGATCTAGGCTGATGGCACGGCACTCACTCTAGCCTGGGCAGCAAATTGAGACTCTGTCTCAAAAAAAAAAAAAAAAAAAAGAGTTAGTTAGGTCAGATATTTGATCTTTTCTTGGTCAGTTCTGTAGAGGTAAGGAGAAATGTACTATTTAACTACCAAGTTACTAAAACATAGTTGCTAGTATTTGGTGGAATGCTTTTGTTTAAAACACGGAAGTTATTTTATCATAAGCTATTTCCATAGCTCTAATTTTAGTTAGACATTTAGTATAAGTGCAATATAGAATTTTGAATCTCAAAGAATCTCATTCATTAGCATGAAATCTATGCCAGTATGATGTAATCAGTAGAACATTGCTTAACTTGGAGCTTTTGCCCTATCACCAGAACAAAACAAAAATCTTTCACATGTGGAAGAAGAGAATTTTAATTATAAGTTTTTCTGAAAATTATCACAACAATTTCATTTAGATTGCTAGCTACAAATGAATGAGGCATTTCCATTTCTCCTTATCAAGATAGTTTTCAGAGCTTAGCCCAAATAATTTTAATTTGAATATTATTTTATTCTAGTGAAATATTGACATTATTTCTTCTTCTGGATAGTTTTCTATTTGAATGAGATTTGCTAATTGAATCCCTGATGTTGATTTTTATCGTGGGGGGAAAAATATAGGGACATACGGGAAGAGGTATGTGATTAGCTTGAAATAGATTATGCTACATACTAATATCTGCTATTTAGTTCTATATATTACCACAAAATGAATTTTCTAAAATACTTACCATACTACAGCAATTTTGCCTTGCATGAAAACATTCTAATAAACGGACAATTACTAATTTTGTTTAATAGATAAATGTATATAATGGATCTTAGTACTTAGAGTTTGTTCTTAACAGTTTTAAAGCTTTAGTTTTTTTGTTCCGTTTCTTTACTATGTATTTTTCTTTTTCTTAGAATGCATCTACCCAGGCTACAAAATCTCCCGACAGTGTTAATGGAAGTGAACCAACTACTCCTCAGGTCTGTTACTAATATTTTAAAAATTAAGTCATTTCAGAATGTTGGTCAGCCTGTATTATTAGCATTTGATGTTACATCGAAACGATGATTGCTAAACATTTGATACAGCATGTATGATAAACACAGTTTTGTTCATGGTTTCTTGAAAAAAATTTTAAATGAAAGCAAGATTTTAGTTTTCATTTAATACATTTATAACAGTGAAATGAAAATATTTTGAAAATATGAAATCTGACTTTATAATTGTAAAAGATTATAGAGGTAGCCATATTGAAAAACATGTTTTGAGTTATGTAATCTTGGAAGGGTACTATGAAGGAGTGGGATTTCTTTTAAAGTTTGCTTTAATGCAGAATATTCTGCTACTAGAGAATTGAGAATTTTTTTTTTTTTTGAGACAGGGTCTTGCTCTGTATCCTGGGCTAGAGTGCAGTGATGTGATCATAGCTCACTGCAACCTCAAACTCCTGGGCTCAAGTGATCCTCCTGCTTCTGCCTTCTAAGTAGCTAGGACTACAGGTGTGCACCATCATGCTCAGCTCATTTTTCTATTTTTTGTAGAAACAGGATCTCACTGTTGCTCAGTCTGGTCCTGAACTCCTATTCTCAAGTGATCCTCCCGCTTCGGCCTCCCAAAGTACCAGGATTACAGGTGTGAGCCACTGGGCCTGGCCAGAATATTTTTGATTTAAAAAAGTTATTTGGAGGCTAGGTCTTGAGTGACATTCTTTTGAAGCCTTCCAAAAAAGAAAGAACAAAATCATAATGATATCAGTGTCTGAGATGAACATCTGTTTACTTTGCTTTTAGTAATGACTTTTATCATAATTATAGCTGTTCTCAGTAGTCTCTATTGTAGAACAGTAATGTTTCTAATTCTGTGAACTGAGGGCATGCATTTAGATGATTTGTAAGCTAAATGATTTGCAAACTAACTTATATAACATCCTGAAATATTGTCTAGCAAATGTATAAATCACAGCTTCTCAAACTCTGGATGAGTGACATGCGAGCTTACATCCTCATGTGTTTCAGTGGGGCTGGTTAGGTTCTAGGGACAACCAGAGTCCCTAGGCCTGTTCTTTGGCCTTAGTAAATCCTATGACCTCTACAAATACATCATTTCCTATAAGTGCCTTGAGGGAGGGGTAAAATATTGAGAGGCACCAATCTTAACAGTACTATACTGCTGCAGTCCCCAACCCCTGGACTGAGGACTGGTACTGGTCTGTGTGCTGTTAGGAACCAGGTTGCACAGCAGGAGGTAAGCAGTGGGCAAGCGAGCAAGCGAAGCTTCATCTGTATTTACATTGCTTGTATCACCCATTGCTTGTATCACCACCTAAGCTCTGCCTCCTGCCAAATCAGTGACGGTGTTAGGTTCTGCATTATGGTGAGTTATATAAATTATGTCATTATATATTACAATGTAATAATAATAGAAATAAAGTACACAATAAATATAATGCCCCTGAATCATCCCCAAACCATTCCCACCCCCTAATCCATGGAAAAATTGTCTTCCTTGAAACTTGTCCTTGGTGCCAAAAAGGTCAGGAACTGTTGCTATATTGAATGTATCCAGTGATCTTTAAAGAGTAATATTAAAGAATATTATTTAGATTGCTTATTTTCTTCTCTTATAGGATAGTCCAAAAATCTAAATGTAGTTATGAATACAGAAACTAGAATGAATGATAATCAGCTTTTTAAAAATTTCAGCATATTATAGGGGTACAGATGTTAAGGTTACATATATTGCCCATGCCTTCTCTCCCCCCTCGAGTCAGAGCTTCAAGTGTGACCATCCCCCAAACGTTGCACATCTCACTCATTATGTTTGTATATACCCATCCCCTCCTCCCCTACCCACCTCCCTGACACCTGTTAAATGTTATTCCTATATGTCCACTTAGGTGTTGATCTGTTAATATCAATTTGCTGGTGAGTACGTGTGGTGCTTGTCTTTCTTTTTTCTTTTGGGACAGAGTCTCGCTTTGTTGCCCAAGCCAGAGTGAGTGCTGTGGCGTCAGCCTCGCTCACAGCAACCTCAAACTCCTGGGCTCAAGCAATCCTGCTGCCTCAGCCTCCAGAGTAGCTGGGACTACAGGCATGCACCACCATGCCTGGCTAATTTTTTCTATATATATTAGTTGACCAATTAATTTCTTTCTATTTATAGTAGAGAAGAGGTCTAGCTCTTGCTCAGGCTGCTTTCGAATTCCTGACCTCGAGCAATCTGCCCACCTAGGCTTCCCAGAGTGCTAGGATTACAGGTGTGAGCCACCGTGCCTGGCCAGTGCTTGTTTTTCATTCTTGAGATACTTCACTTAGTAGGATGGGTTCCAGCTCTATCCAAAAATATAAGAGGTGCTATATCACCATTGTTTCTTAAAGTTGAATAGTACTCCATGGTATACATATACCACATTTTATTAATCCACTCATGTATTGATGGGCACTTGGGTTGTTTCCACAACTTTGCAACTGTGAATTGTGGTGCTATAAACATTTGAGTGCAGGTGTCTTTTTCATAAAGTGACTTTTGATCTTTTGGGTAGATGCCCAGTAGTGGAATTGCTGGATCAAATATTAGATCTACTTGTACCGCTTTTAAGGTATCTCTATATTGCTTTCCACAGAAGTTGAACTAGTTTGCAGTCCCACCAGCAGTGTAGGAGTGTTCCTCTCTTTCCGCATCCATGCCAGCATTTGTTGTTTAGGGACTTTTTGATAAAGGCCATTCTTACTGGAGATAAGTGATATCTCATTGCAGTTTTGATTTGCATTTCCCTGATGATTAGAGATGTTGAGCATTTTTTCATATGTTGATAATCAGCTTTAAAACAAATTCAGGAGAGTTTTAATTAATGTGAAGAATGAATGTGGAGGATATTCAGGAAGTAAGCTCACTAAGGCTTAAAAACAATTACAAATATTTTCTTAAAAAATAATAAAGAGTAGCATTTAACGAGTGTTTACTGTGTGTTAGGCATTATCTTAAGTATTTTACATATATGATCTCATTAATTTTTATAACAAGGAGATACCTTTACTCGGAGTTTACTTTTATTTTAAACAACTTTCTGACAAGTTGGTTGTTTGGTTTAGCAAATTAGAAACAATGTGTATATATGAAGTGGGTTGAATGCTTACTGTGGTTGAGCATATTGATAGCAGCAGGAAATCATAGTTGACACCAGGGTAAAAGACATGGCAAAAAGCAAGCCCTAGAGTTCATAAAACATAGCAGCTTGTAGACTCTCTTATTACTGGGGCAAAATACCCATACAGATTGAACATCCCTAATTTGAAAATGTGAAATGCTTTAAACTCTGAAACTTTTTGAGTGCTGACATGATGCCACAAGTAAAATTTTCCACATCACTTTATGTGATGTGCCACAGTCCAAACATACAGTTCATTCAGCATGTACAATGTACAGTTTAATTAGCATCCCTAAGAGAAAAAAGACTCTCCCAGTTCCCTTTGACTGCAACATTATCTTTTTCATTAACACCCAGATTTCTCCCCACAAGCAGACTCACAAAGGGTAATAAAATGAGTGTGTGCAGGCTGGATGTGTCAGTGGTAGGTTCCCCATGATGTCCCACATGGGGCTAAGACCTGTGTGCATTACTCACTGTTTTTTGGCTGTTCTCTGCTCTGTGGTGTAAAGATACTGTTGAAAATGTCAAAAAAAAAAAAAAAAAAAAGCCTGCAGATACCTCTGTGGGTAGCAGTGATAAGAAAACGAGGAAGCATTTATGTTTTTTTATAGCACAGAAAATCAAACTGTTGGAGAAACTGGATAGCAGTGTTAGTATGAAACATCTTACTGAAGAGTATGGTGTTGGAGTGACTGTTGAAATTCTATACTGAAAATGATAAACAGAAGTTAATTAGAATTAGAAAACACCACATAAATCTAAAAATGAGGATCTCAATCATGTATTGAAATTTGGATCTGTTAGTGTTGCAGTGAACACAGGCCACTTAAATATGGCATATAATAAAGATCTATCACAGTGAACTAAAAATTGAAGGGCACTGTGAATGTTCAACAGGCTGGTTGCAGAAATTCAAGAAATACATGGCATTAAATTTTTAAAGATTTGTAGTGATAAAGCATCTGCTAATCATGAAAAACAGTGGAGTTCATTGACAAGTTTGCCAAGGTCATTGCTAGTCTGTAGTGCTAATGAAACCTCTGTGGCCTTATTGCTCTAGAGAAACACTGATTACGGCTGATGAGACAGCCTCACCAGGAATTTAGGATGCCAAAGACAGAATAACTATGCTGGGATGTGCTAATGCAGCAGTTACACATAAGTGAAAATTTGCTGTGATAAAAGCAAAAGCTTGCATTTTCACAGTTTTCAAGGAGTGAATTTCTTACCAGTCCATTATTATGTTAACAAAATGTATGAATCACCAGGGACATCTTTTTTGATTTGTTTCACAAATATTTTGTACCATTGGTTCATGTTCACTGCAGGGAAGCTGGATTGGATGACAGCTGCAAGATTTTGTTATGCCTTGACAACTGCTCTGCTTATGCCCCAGCTGAAATTCTCATCAATAATAATGTTTGTGCCATGTATTTTCCTTAAAATGTGACTTCCTTAATTCAGCCATGTGACCAGGGTATTATTAGATCAATGAAGAGTAAATATAAAAACTTTCTTGAATACCATGCTAGTAGCAGTGAACAGAGGTGTGGATGAGGAAGGGTTTCAAAGGGAGTTTAGCGTGAAGGATGCTGTTGCCAATATTTGGAACACAGTGCCTAAAGACACAGTTGTGCGTGCCTGGCACAACCTCTGACATGAGATTGTTTAGTGATGATAATGGATGAGGTAGTGACTAATGATTCCATATGTCAAGTGAGGAAAAAAATGATGTCTGACCTTACATTTGTTTTAAAAAAATACCTTCAGAATCCCTCAGTGGGTTGGAAGAAGTGGATATTGAAGAATTTTTTAACATTGATAATGAGACTTCAGTTGTTCATTCACTGACCGACATTGAAGTAGCTGAAATGGTTCTGAATCAAGATCATGATGATAATAGTGATAATGAAGATGACACTGCAGAAAAAGTGCCTATGGACAACATGGGGAAAATGTGTGATAGGCTTATTGAAGGACTAGATCAGTGTGCATTCATAACAGAACAAAAAATTATGTCAGTTTATAAAATCAAAGAGAGAATTCTAACACAAAAACCATTGTTAGTGAGGCAGATGATACTGGAGGAAACATTTAAAAAAGCCATTTAGCAGAATGCCTCCTCGTACTTAGAGAACTCATTTCCTGGTCCCTCAATTGCTTTTGATGCTTCTACTCACTTATAAAAAGAAAATACAGTATACGGTAACCTTTTAATCAAAATATTGCATTGTAGGTGGAGACTAAAACTTAGCATTGTTAGTTGTTGCTGTTTAACAGCTGATATAGATATTCTGCTGATGCTACTATGTTGTTTAGTTACCCTGAACACATTAGTTTTTCACTGTATCATTGGTATGTCATATCTTTTCCTATTAGGTACTTATGTGTGAATTAGTGTAAGAAAATGATTGCTTATTGATGGCATGTTAGTTCAGAGTCAGGAGTGATGGTGATGCCAGCAGACCACAGATTGTCCACATGGGTAGCTGAGATAGTGACACCTTTGCTTTCTGATGGTTTAGTGTATATAAACTTTGTTTCATGCACAAAATTATTAAAAATATTATATAAAACTAACTTCAGGCTATCTGTGTAAGGTATATATAAAACACAAATGAATTTTGTGTTTAGATTTGGGTCCTATCTCCAAGATATTATGTATGTACAAGTATTCCAAAATCTGAAAAAAAGCTGGAATCTGAAGCATTTATGGTTCTAAGCTTTTCAGATTAGGGGTATTTAACTTGTACAAGTCAATTGATTTGGTACACAATATAAAATTGTGGCAGGAGTATCATTTAAAAAGGATTGTCCATTGTCTTTTCTTTGTACCCCCAAGCTCCCCATTGTCTTAAAAGGCAAAAAGTGTATATGTATTTCAGAAAAATTAATGTTAAAAACAGTTAACTTTTGAAGTGTTGTTTAATGCAGTTCATAAAATTCAGCTCATCAAAATGATTCATTCATTTATTCATCTCCAAAGGAATGTTTTATTCCAAACAGACTTATAAAAACTCAGATATTTGAAAATAACTAGTATATGCCACCTTATAATAGAGAAAAATACATTTTGCAAAACAGTTGATGTATTTGAGCATTCCTCTTTATCTGGTAAGCTGTAAAATTATTTCATTGGATCATAGATTTAGTATTTAGGGATTTAGGAGGAATCTAGGATTTAATATTACGCTTTGATTGTATAGATGAGAAATCAGGCAAGAATTCTTACATTATGTTACCAGGAAGAAGTGACTAGTTATTGACTAGTATTGTGGAATTATCATAGGTAGACACAAACCACCACTCTATCCAGCTATAATTTTTTGCCATATATTGCCTCATTTGAATTTATATGCTATTGAAATAAAAGGAGAACTGAATTTTATTAAACAAAGTAAAATATAGGGATTTAAATGGTCTCATGTTATTGTGTTGTTTTTAATTATGGGGAAAATCCTTATTTTGAAAAATGTATGAATTTTTTAATATAAGAAAGTATAGGAGTATTACAATTACATTTTTTATTGCTATTTTCTGAATATTTCTTTTCTCTTTCTCTCTTTCTCTCCCTCTCCCTCTCCCTCTCCCTCCCTCCCTCCCTCCCTCCCTCTCTCTCTCTCTCTCTCTCTCTCTCTGTCTCTCTCTCTGTCTCTCTCTCTGTCTCTCTCTCTCTGTCTCTCTCTCTCTGTCTCTCTCTCTCTCTCTCTCTCTCTCTCTCTCTCTCTCTTTTTTTGAGACCGGTTATCACTGTGTCGCCTGGAGTGCAGTGACCTCATTATAGTTCACTGCAACCTTCATGGCTCAAGTGATCTTCTCTCCTCAGCTTCCTGAGTAGCTGGGCATGCTGTACCACACTCAGCTAATTTTTCTATTTTTTTGTAGAGATGGGGTCTTGCTCTTGCTGAGGCTGGTCTTGAGTGATCCTCAAGTGATCTTTCTGCCTCTCTTTCCCAAAATGTTAGGATTATAGACCATTAGCCACCATGCCCAGCCTCCTTTTTCTTTTATTTTAAACAGTTTATTATGAAAAATTTTAAATATACAGAAAAGTTAAAGAGCTTTACAGTAGACATCTGTATACACACCATCTATATTCTACCATTGATACTTTACTGTACTTTATTATAAATCTGTCCATCCTTTTCTCTATCCATCCCTCTATCTGTCCCTCAATCCACCGTACTTTTCTGATTCATTTCTTTATATGAAGGGGTCGGGGGTAGTGAGGAGGAGGGGTGTTCAGTTGCCTGGGCTTTTTAGTTAAGACAGAGTCTCACTCTGTTGCCCTGAGTAGAGTGCAGTGGCTTCATTGTAGCTCACTGCAACCTCCAACTCCTGGGCTATAAGCCATCCTTCTGCCTCAGCCTCCTGGGTGGCTGGGGCTACAGGCGTGTGCCGCAACGCCTGGCTGGGTTTTTTTTTTTCTTTCTTTTTTGATAGAGATGGGGGTCTCACTCTTGCTCAGGCTAGTCTCAAACTCCTAAGCTCAAGCAATCCTCCTACCTCAGTAGTTTGTTCCTTTGTATTGCTTAGTAAAATTCCTTTGAATGACTGTTGTGCTGTTTGTTTACCTATTTACTTATTCATGGACACCTAGGCTGTTTTTGGGTATTATGAATAAAACTACCAGTTAAGCTGGGCATGGTGGTGCGTGCCTATAGTCCCCGTTACTCGAGAGGCTGAGGCAGGAGGATCGCTTGAGCACAGGAATTTGAGGCTACAGTTCCGTTGTACTGTGCCACTGCATTCCAGCCTGGTTGACAGAGTGAGACCTCATCTCTAAAAAACAAAACAAAACAAAACAAACTATTAGGCACACTATTTTAGAAGTCTTCTTGTGGATGTAAGTTTTCATTTTTCCCCTTTTCAAGTGCTGTTTTGTACTAATACTTTTTCATGATTTCTAGAATAACATGTGTTGTATATATAAAATAATGTGTTTTGATACATATTTTGACCAAGTGTTGAGTCTTTAAATATCTCCCATTAGATCATTTTTAACATACTGCCAGGTTAAGGTTCAACTGAACAGATGTGTCCTAAGTACATAGTTTGTGGAAAGCACTGTTGCAAGGCTACAGAGATAAAGAGAATATGGATCCTGTTCTAAAAGAACATGAAGTCTAGTGAGTCAGAACATGAACTAAGGTGAGTCAGAGGGTGTGTGTATAGCAGACATAATGATAGGAAAACTTATTTAGTGCTTATACATAAAAGCATTATTCTAGGTATTTTAAATGTTTTTACTCATTTAATCCACACAACAATCCTATTAGAGTAGTACAGTTTCTATTCCCATTTTACAGATGAGGAAATTGAAACACAGAGGTCTTTTTTTTTTAATTTTTTTAAATTTCTTTATTTTTTTTTCTATTTTCAGTTGGCCAATTAATTTAAAAAAATTTTTTTTAAATTTTAGTAGAGACGGGGTCTCTCTCTTGCTCAGGCTGGTCTCAAACCCCTGAGCTCAAACAATCCACTTGCCTTGGCCTCCCAGAGAGCTGGGAATACAGGTGTGAGCCACCACGCCCGGCGGAAACACAGAGGTCTTAACGTTAGTTAAGTGGTAAAGCTGGGATTCAAATCAGAGTTTTGTCAGAATCTGTTCTTAACCACTGTGCTTTATTGTCTCTGTAATTATTCTGGGGTATAAATAATTAAGTTAGTTGTCACACCAACAAGTAAATAACTAATGGTGAGTCAGAATGCTCTCAGTGCTGTAGTAGTGGTCCTGGGAAAGTACTTAAGTCATAAAGAATGGTCATTTCTGAGGGAGGAGATCTCAAATTTCCTGAAAGAGCTGAAATTGGAGCTGAGGGAAGACATTCTTATTTGTAAGTTTGTCTTTTGTTTGAATCAGTGTCTTTTTAAATCACTTTTCTCCAATAATAATCATAATTGCTACTACTTATTGTTTACCACATTGTAAATATTTTGTATTAACTCCTTCAGTCCTTTAGGCAGCCATACAAGGTAGGAGGTGTTATTATTTTTATCATTGTCATTTTTATCATCCTCATTTTATAGAGGAGGAAACAAGACTAATGAGTTTAAGTAACTTGGTCAAGGTCATGTAGAACACAGTGCTGGTGCTAGGATTTGAACTTAGGCCACCTGACTCGATAGCTCAGAGGCTTAAATCACTGCACTCAGAAATGTTACTCTGATGTGGCAGTTAAATTTATCAGCATCTGCCAATACATATCTTGGCATTGTTCGTTAACTTTTGGCTGACCCTAAAATACCAGCTATTTCTGGTGTTCTTCAAACTTGTATCACTTGTTTGTGCTACGGCAATTTATGAGAAGATTGTCTGCTATGAACTAAAAAGCCCTTTTCTCATAGATCAGAAGTGTCTGGTAATAGAGTACCAGTAATGTGGTTTTTAAAGTTTTTGAGCACAAAGGTCTCTCCTCTCCCTTGAGGCCTTTTCCTGCCCCCGACCCCATTATGAAGGGAGAACTTGTACATTAGCAAAAACCCCAGAAAGTACAGAAAAATATAAAAATGAAAATAAGGCCAGGTGCAGTGGCTCACACCTGTAATCCTAGCACTTTGGGAAGCTAAGGTGAGAGGATTGTTTTAGGCCAGGAGTTTGAGACCAGCCTGGGTAACATAGCAAGACCCTATCTCTAAAAAGATTAAAAGAAAATTAGCCAGATGTGGTGGTATGCACTTGTAGTCTCAGCTACTTGGGGAGGCTGAAGCAAGAGGATTGCTTGTGCCCAGGAGTTTGAGGCTACAGTAAGCTATGATTGTGTCACTGTACTCCAGCCTGGACAACAGAGAAAGAACCTCTCTCTTAAAAATAAGAAAAGAAAGAAAGACCACTCAAAATCCTACCATTCAAAGAGAACCACTGTTAATTTTTGGTGTCTGTCTTTCACAACTTGGTTCTAAGGGTATACATATAAATATACATATAAATTGAAAAGTATATATAATTACCTTAAGTCAAAATGAGTTTACAATATACATATTGTTTTATAACTTGATTTTTTCTCCCATTTGATAGTATGTCTTGAACAACTTTTCATATACTATAATTTATATAATGTGTCCTCTAGTGGTGAACATTTGGGTTGTTTCATGTTTTTACTATTATAAACAACCTGTGATTAATCTGTGTGCATAGAAGGGCATGGGGCATGTTATTCCCTCTTACTTACTCCTACCTTGCCCAATACTATTATTAAATCTCTAAAATTCACGAATAAAACATCTCTGTTTTGATTTTTTAAACTGTATACTAAAGAGAATCTTTTTGTTTTCTTGTAAGTTTTACCTACACATGACCTCAGTCTCCCCTGAGTATTTCACTCTTGGCATCTTTGAGGTCTTATAGGTGACCCTGTTGCACTAATGAGAATGAGTTTCTAGGAAACACCTGTTAAACAGTGACTGCTGTAACCTGAGCAAGATAATGATACTTACAACAGTTGAATTATATTGTGTTATTTTTCATTGTGTTGTTATTCAAATTTATTAAGGGAACAGCTCTTTCTTATCACTATTTCTAGCATCTGTGCAGAGGGATTCTACCTCAGACCTTTCAACTCTCCTCCAAGATATGTTAATTTTTATTTTTATTCCCAGTAGACAGGATAGTAAGTAGAACAGAGTTGGATGTCACTAGTCAACTCTGCCACACATTCCCTTATTAAACAAAAGTAGACTCTATATATTACCTCCCTCCTGCCTCCATTCCTCTTTTTTGTTGAGAAGAATGATCAGAAATCATCACCTCCATAAAGACTCTCCAGATATAGGTCACTTGAGTTCAGTCATGCACTTCACGCTTCATAGTAGGCTCTGGGTATAGACTGGTGATACAGATGGTGTACTCAGATGGTCACTGCCTTCAAGGATCTTACAGTTTAGTGGATGAATCCCCACAACACATCTGTGAGGTCAGCTGCAAAAGTATGGCTTCCTTCTTTTTTACAGATGTACAAACTGAAGGAAAATGACTTAGTGAAGGTCATTTTACCTCTAGCTGACAGACCTGGGACTTTCACCCTAGTCCTCTGACACCGGTGCTTTTTCAGAAATAACCAGGTGTCTTTTGTTTTTCAGGAAACAATATATTATGTAAAATGTCAGGAATATAAATTGAATTTATTAGAGCTTTTAATAGATTATTGCTGGTAAAAGGGGATAAAGGAAATCTAAATGTGTGTTTTTAACCCACGTATTCTGTTTGGTTTTGGTTGCAGTCAGGTGACACACAGTCTTTTGCACAGAAGATCCAGCTCCGGGTACCTTCCATGGAGTCTTTGTTTCTAAGTCCAATAAAGGAATCTCTATTCCGATCTTCTTCTAAAGAGTCTTTGGTACGAACGTCTTCCAGAGAGTCCCTGAATCGACTTGACCTAGACTTTTCTGCTGCCACCTTTGATCCACCGTCTGATATGGATAGCGAGGCCGAAGACTCCCAAGGGAATTCAGACAGTCTCAGTAAAGAACAGTTGATTCACCGGTTGCAAAGAATGGAACGAAGCTTAAGTAGCTACAGAAGAAAATATTCTGAGGTAGGAGCATGACCTTTTTGCCTTTACAAAAATTTCTTCCCTTGTTCTCTCATTCATATTACTGTATTGCTTTTACTCCTGTGGTTGGCTAGTGTTGATTCCCTAGATACCCTGGTTATTAATAGTAGGTAGTCTGTGAAAATATTTAGACTTTCAGTGGTACAGAGGCCTTTGGTAAGACTGTTGGTAAAATTGTGGAGGAGATTGTTGTCCTGTAGTATTTTGGTTCACACATTTTGGGGCTGTCTCCTCTCCTAGTCTCTCTCTCCAAGGTCACTTAGACACCCAGTGCAGAATTCATCCTTTTTCCTTCTCACATCACCTCCCTCGTTCATCTCTAAGTAATGTGCCTCTTCTGCCAGCCAGATTCCCATTATTACTGACTCCAATTATGTTTTAGGTAGCCTGATTATCTGATAGATTTGGTTTATTCTCATTGTACCTACATTTAAACTTTTTGCCTCAAATGACTCTTTTAATTGCTAAATACCTTGAGAATGAACACTCTGTGTTTGGTCTAAGGGAAGAAAGAAGTAGTGCTGCTGTATTGTTTATTTGTCTTAAACAATGTGTAATGTTTTGTTATCTTAAGGTTTGTAAATCAGCATTACAGTTAATGAATAATGAAGTTCAGAGTTTGTTTATAAATTTAGCCATGACTTCTATTTCCAATTATGACTATAATAGGGATAGTTTTACCCTATGGCAACAAACAAAACAAAATAAAACCCTAGATGAAATATACGAAATGTCTTTTTAAAACTATAAGGTGCTGACAAGATAAGAAGAAATTATCAGGCTAAAATCTGCAGGCTGGCTGGAATCCAGAGATGTAAACAGGGCATTAAAACCATTTATCTCATGAAGCACTTGTAGAACTTGGCAACTTTTTCCTTTTAAAATTTTTGCTTTTATATTTTATTTCTACTGAAGTTAATAATGGTCTTGAATCTTTTTGTTTGTTTATATTATTTTGCTGATTTAGCCATGGCTTTTAAGTTTGAAACGAGGGTAGCAGTATAATTGGTATTTAAGTATGCCAGACAAGGGGTATTTTATATGTATAATGTCATTTAATTTTGTATCATCCTTGTGAGGTAGGTGTTAATTAGCTCTATTTTGTAGAAAAGGGATTGGAGACTCCTAATGACTTGCTTAAGTTGCATGTTAACTTGCTTAAGGTCACACAGGCAGCAATTGGCAGAGTCTGGATTTGATTCTAGGTCCTCCTACCCCCGCCTCCCAAAGTGCTGGGATTATAGGTGTGAGCCATTGTGCCTGGCCAGAATTTTGTTTTCTGTATTCTTATCTCTGTTGCTAGAATCAGCTTATGTGCAGAAGAGGCACATTACTTAGAGATGAACAAGGGAGGGGATGTGAGGAGGAAAAAGGATGAATTCTGCACTGGTTTCTAAGTGACCTTGGAGAGAGAGACTAGGAGAGGAGACAGCCCCAAAATGTGTGAACCAAAATACTACAGGACAACAATCTCCTCCACAATTTTACCAACAGTCTTACCAAAGGCCTCTGTACCACTGAAAGTCTAAATATTTTCACAGACTTCCATTGCTCCTGCCTCTTGACTCAAGACATCAGTAGTGGCATTTGAGGGCATATAGCAGTCTTCCAAGGTAAATGACA